>NC_084517.1:9278925-9558925 GCF_024500385.1 Phyllopteryx taeniolatus | reverse complement strand
TCTGTGGTGGATGTTCTGCTCAAGCAGTTTTCTTTAAGGACGAGTGGAACGCGATCTCTTCATGTCCGTGTCAGCGTCTCGGGTATGATTTGATACTACACAACTGAAGCCAGAACATGGCCTAATCCGCTACTGCAGCGTCTACGCGTCTGACAACACAATCCATGCAACACAAACAAACCGGATACATCTATTTATGAGGAAAATTCCCAAAATAACACCACATAAAAGACTATCCAATGCTGGGCAATACAACTTTTAAAACTAAGGTTTAAATAGGTTATTAATTTGTCAAACTCACAATATTATATAATCTGTGACATCATATTAAACAAGTTATGTAAAGCTCCACGCCTGTGATGTATAACGGATCATATATTCGTACCAACAGGGCTGAAACGCCAGAGGAAAACGATCTCGTCATTCTCCCCTGTGGCTGAATATTGACTGATGAGTTTCATTTTCAGCTATCAATTCTCTGGCTAATTTTACACATTTCAATTAGTCCCAGGTATTCTTGAGTGAGACTGTGATTAGAAGCTGCAGGGGCTCAGCCTTCACTGTCAGAGGCTTGCGCTAGGCCTCCCGCCATTCTTTTTCTCACATGATCATCAACATTTTCTAGCCGACGGATACTACAGCAGTCGTTGCAGCCACTCTCCGAGGCCGTATCAAGAGTCTGCCAGCAGTGGGATGATGATGAGACGCCCCGAAGGGATAATGACATCTAAGCGGGTCTCTCAAATGGATGTCCCCCGCATTTAATCCCACCCAGCACTCAGTCCCGACAGGCATGCGCACCTTCAAGAAAAAAACAGCAGCGTTATATACAGACAAGATCAGATGGCTAGCTTTTTCCAGTTCGTCAGGCCGCAGCCACTGTGATGCACATAGAGACAGTTAGTCAGAATGGCCAGCACACACACAAGCAGACTGGAAGAAACACCAACACAGATGTACACTTTAAAATACTGCAGTGGGTGGCACCAGAATAAACCTGCTAAAACTAAAAGAACTCTCTCAATCTATGCTCTGGGCTACATTGGGATTGTCATGGTGTGCTACTATTTTTTCCACATTTGGCATTTTGTGTTCTTCACATTCCATTCTTTTCACTGTACTATACAGATACAGTAAATTGTTTTGGTAAAAAACAAAAAAAGTAAAGAAGTCTGAGGGAGTCATCCCAACTAAGGTTCCTGTGTCCTCACAGACTAAGACTACCAGGGGCTGACTTGCCCTGCAGAGAATTTATCTGCAGTACAGTAATCTTAGAAAGTGGCTTTAAGACACTGTTACTTACTTACAATAAAGAGTATGGTAAAGCTGGGTCGTGTAAAATATTATCACGGCAGCAGGTAGTTGAAAAAGTGCTGTTTTATCTTTGGAGGGTCACAGCAGCATTGTGAAGGGCAGTTTGATAAAGAAAAGAGATTTAGAAGAGTGAATTAGTTCAGTCATGAAGGGAATTGAGCAGGTGACCTGCCGCTAAGCTGGGTGGTTTGAACAGCTCTCTGAAGAAGTAGTAACCCCATTAGTCTTTTGTTAAACACAATGAAACTGTTCTTAGGTGTAACATTTATGGGATTTTTTTTTTTTTTACACTTTGGGTGAAATCAGTGGAACTAAATGTTGACGGGGGCCCAGGTTGAACTTTATGGTATATTTGCGAAGGTTCTATCTTTTCAAAATCCTCTGATGGTTTCCAGATAGAAAAGCTTCTACCCCTCTGCCCTATCCAATGGATATAAAAAGTCTACACACCCGTGTTTCAAAGCCAGGTTTTTGTAATAAAGCAAGAGCAAGATACAGCCTCTCTGCAGCTGCCCCTCCGTACTCAGTCGCTGTCAAGGGGCCCTGACCATCTGGGGGCTCCCCAGCTTTCCGACACGCCATTGTGGCCAATACACCTGCTTGAAATTTAAATGTAAGGAAATGTGGAGTTGGTACCTCCTTTACAACTACCTGTGTAAAAGCTTTTAATCATTTGGGAAGACCCCCCCCCCCAATATTTTAAAGTGATATTTGGCCTGAGAGAGGACCTGGCTTACAATCTCTGTTGTAGTCCGCGCCAAAAGTATTGAACGCGGTTTAAGTCAGGGCTTTTAAGTTCTTCCACACCAAAGTTAGGTGTGTATCAATACACTTATTTATACGAGATGTTAGCTGTCGAAAGGTGTAAGCAGTCGCTATTGTACTTTCAAATCCACTACTTGATTTCACACCCTCCCCATAAAATCACCGGCTAGCACTAACAATGAAATTATACATACAGTCCAAGTACCTTTCAATGTTTGCAGGTTTGATGTGGTTCTTCAAAATTATTTCTTCCCTCACAGATCCTGATACGTGATTCTCTCAGCGTGACATTCTTATTTTAAAGGAGAAACGAGATCACAACAGCATGCCTGACTTGCCGCTTGAGATAATGTAGATGCACCGTGGAAGCTTTTAGGTCATCCACACAGATAAACGGCATGCGGAGAGAGCATCTCTTCCTATGCTGCCGTCTTCTGCTCTCACCCTATTTATCAGACATGGCAATAAATGTGAAAAATCACCATCCTCTAGTTTTTAATGCAAAGATTACCATTGACAAAACTGACACTTAACATGTGATGAGGATAGGGTGATGAAAGAGTGTGAGTGCAGGATGGAGATAAGTGACAGAATTGAGGAAGCATTGTTCAAACAGGCAAAATGATAAAATGGCGAGAGAACAGACTAAATAGAATTAAAATGAAAGGAATTGAGAGGAATTGAAAAGGAATAGAGCAATGGCAGCTTCAGTGTACTCTCTTTTTTGGAACCAAACACCATAATGAAAGTAAATTGGTCCTGGAGTCTCAGTGAACGTGTGCATGAAGGCTGGCTGGTCTGATTCAGTGTGGGGGGCTCCTTCCGACATACACACGCGCACACACGCACGTCCTTCCACCTTCACAATTAGGCTTTATCAGAGCAGTTTTTAATGATTTTCTCACATCAGCCCAGAATTTCGTTCATATTTTCATGTTTCGTGCAGGTTGAGCAGCTATTTCGGTGTCCAGCTCATTCCTTATAAGTATGCGGTGCAGTGACCCGCTCTGTGGCCCCCTCGCATCTCCTGGGCAGAGAGTGGTCCACCTTCTCAAAAGCCTACCAGTGACTGAGGAATGCTTTTAACATTGTCATGTGCCGTCTGCCTGTTAAATCAATTCCATAACAAAACTGTCTCATAGCAGAGATCAGAGCTAAGGTTACATTTTTTTTATGGCTTTCATTTGAGCATTATGGAGTAACTGCTGCATGGCACTGCTCACAACCTTTCAAGCCAAATTCATCAGCTGCACACATTCATTTAGTCCGCAAGTGCACAAACTATTCTGCAGCGTGTCCTGTGTGGATTTATTACAGTGAGGGTAGTACATGTTGCTATAGGAACAGAGTGCTGTTCACTTACATATACAGTATTAAAGACAGAATTGTCTGCTTTGTCACCTACAAAAAGAGTCAGGCTTGTTTGGCTGACTGACAAGTTGTGGTGGGTGCATGTTTGTGGCATCTTAATCATGACCTGCGCTCTAATAGCTGGATACTTGCAGGAATGTTACTGTGTGATTTATAGGTGACATAAATTGGATTTTTAGAGCAGTGCCAATTACAGAGCTGTGCCCTCACATTCCCTGATTTGTCACCTTCCACAGCAAAAATATGAGCCATGTTGGCTTTGACATTCATTAATGACTCAGTTCATTGTTCATTTGGGCCCACTTAGTAGCTGTTTTTTCCTGTTTGGTCTGAATAACTACCTGAGACATTGTGTTCTTACCTAATTGGCCGATGCCTCATTGCGTCTGTATAGCATCATAGGCCAAAATAAAATTAATAGGACTCCAGTGCCAGGAACATTTCTCACATTTGAAGAAAATATGTCCATATCCTGCAGCAATGTGTTTCTTCAAGATAGCTCCTCTATGGTTCACTAGTGTTTTTATTGAATTTATGTACTTCCAGTTAACTATTTTAAACACTGTATTTTCTCAAATAGTGGTCTCCTCCCTAACATGGTGTGTTGTAAACTTGAAACAAATAAGTGCCTTGTCCCTCAGAAAAATAGCAGGAGACTTGTTATGCATTATACAGTGGAACCTCGATAAAACGGACCCCGATATAACGGATGTCGGATAAAACGGACTGTTGGGACTGAACAATGTGTCTAAAAATAGTTTCCATTTGTCACTTAAAACTGCCGTTGACAAAGTCTGTTAGTTCCAGAATTGGCCGCTATTGTTTACTGGCGCTGTGGCGCAATGTTGGCAGAGAATGGGACTGACATATTTCCGGGTCACAGATGTACAATATGATTAGATCCAATTCCAAAAGAATGCTTCTCGTGCCAATGTGACAGCCATGTTGAATGTGGGGCATTGACGTGGCGGCCATGTGACGATGATTATATCTATTGATTATATCTATTGTCTATTGTACATAGAGCAGAGAAAGAGCGGCATGTCTGCGGTGTTAACTCTGAGGAGTACAAAACACAATTCTTTGGAGTCTGGAACATGCAATTTTTGGTACAGTACAAGTTTTTTTAAAGTTCGCATTTGGCAACGGCTTTGGAATTAGGAAGCACACTAATTCCTCGCGGGTCATGAAAGCCAATGATGAGTACTCGCCAATGATGAGTACTGTACGTTAACATTGTCACCATGACCAAGCACACGGGCATGGTAAGTGCGCATAAAATGTGAAACTTTCAAGCTTTTTTTATATTTATCTACAATAACTTTGTACTGTACTGGGCATTTTAGGCCACTAAAAAAACCTACAGAACAATTTTGTACTGTGCAGTAATATGAGTGCATATGGCCTCCAAAAAAAAAAAAGCTTCATTGTAACGGACAGTTGGCTATATCAGACGACCCTCCGCCCCTATTAGTTCGTTCTATCGAGGTTCCACTGTATCTCAAAGGATAAAGAACCACAGTACACTGAGGGCTTGATTAACTCAAGATTTGCATGTGCAAAAACAGGGACAAATTTGAATGTTCACGCAAAACAGATGTGCAAGCTGATCTACTAACTGGACGCACCCAGGATTGCGCCTGCCAAATGAGCCAAATTGCCCGGCAGTTAATTTTGCCTGTTCTGGGAGGAGTATAGATTAATTTAGCATGCACAATGTGATTTATCAAACCTGAGACGAATTGCGAAGGCTGATTTTTGCGTCGTGAAATATCATGTTTGAAAGGCAGGTGCAGAAATTGCAGCACTGCTGAGCAGTGGTGTGCAAAGACCTTTGGAGGGGCAGGTGTTCAAAGTTAAAAGGGGGCACATGGAACAAGAGGTTCAAACGACTTACAGAAACATACTTTATTATGTAAATTGCACTTGTAGTCTGTATGTGTGACTAACTCCTGCTCTGCCTGCTGCTGGCTTCTTACACATCACAGGAGATGATGCTTACGGAGCCCCAGACATGAAATGGGTAATTAAGAAAAAAATCGTGGCCACAATAAAGCACACAAAATGATCATTTGTGGTCACGAAATACTAATTGATGATCTCAGAATAGGTATAATGTGGGCACTAAATATGATTGTGGCCACGAAGTAGCTGTGGCTCCATTATGGACAGGTGGGTAACCAAAGTGAGAGCTCCTTCCCCTAATGTTTTGTGTGCACGTTATGCCTATTTCGTGGTCACAAAGTAGCATTTTGTGTGTATGTTAGATCTACAGTATATGGTGGCCACAAATAGATTCCCATGTCATGTCTGGGGCTCCGTAGATGTTGGTGAAAATATTCTCTGGAGCTGTTTTTCTTTTCAAGGAAACACACAATCCACACTCAGCCCTCAATTACTTTGTGATTATACTGTATAGATAGAGGCACTAAACAATTAAGCACCTCTGGTAGTACAATAATAACAATAAAATATCTCAACAATATAGCCATAGCATTCTGAACATATGATCGTAAAGGGAAAAATGCATTAATGAAAATTGCACAACCTCCTTTGAGATGGAATACAATGACTGGAAAGCATAAGTGTCCAGATAATTAAATGCCAAATGGCAAAACTAAACACCCCCAAATTCTGTCAAATAGGATTCTTTCCAGAGAGCTTATTGCACACAAAATGGAAAGGATTTGAACCATTTTTAAAAATATTGTTTTAAAAAGTCAAAATCCTTTGATTTCCAGTCAATTGAGGAATACTTTCTGATTGTCTTTGTCCTCCATGAAAGCTAACAAATTAAGTTTGTATTTTAAGCAAAACATTTGTGATGTGTTCAAGAATACATTGTAAATGTGTGTAACAACATACAGTACAATTGTTTGAATGGCTGTAAAATTGTGTATATGGGCGAAATGTAGCGGGGGGACATATTCGGCGGTGCAATCGCCAGGTTTCCCTGCAGACACTCGCACACACAAACGCAGTTACATGCATGCACGCGCGCACACGCAAAAAACCAAACAAAAAGAAAAAAACACTCTTTCGGCATCAAAGGGATAAGGGGCAAGGCTCTGCCACCCATCACCCTTGCACATCCCAGCTGCTGAGGAACAGGCAAAATAAGAGATGACAGGTGTGTGTGTGTGTGTGAACATAATTGAAATTGCAATTTCGGAGCTTCTGAATGATATAAGTGCTGACTTGAAGCTAGTCTCAAGAATGGATCATGCCATGTAACCTATGATAAAATTCCTTTCAACTATGCATTTCTGTGCATCTGGGTCATTCCAGCGCGCTGCGGGAATTGAGTCTGGCCTCTTCCAGAGCAGTTTGCCAGTTGTACTGGCCCAAGTTTTAAATGTAAAGTTATGGAGGATGCATCAAACTCCCATTTACTTGAGGCAAGGTAAATCTAACGAAACATGGCTTTTATGCAGTTGCTGGCTTCCCAAAATTATTGTAGCGATAGATTTCTATTCTGTAACTCAGTAATATGGTTGTTTGCTTTTTCCACTAACTCTTCCAGTTCCATCACTTCAAACGTCATTCACTCTCACAAATTTTACATGGTGGAAACCATCAGAGCTACCCAAAGCCTCAACACCCTCTTTTAAATGTGGCAGTCTCAACCCCTTTTTCACCTGTTGCCTGCACTCTCTTAGAGTGAGTGAACATGCAATTAATTGCCCGCTATTTAGGATCTTTGTAAAAAAATCTTAGTAGATTGCACACAACACGCCCCTCCCCACCAACAGCGAGCGCTATGCGCAATCTGTAAGATTGAAAACGCAATTTAGCGCCCGTAGTAAATGAGGCCCTAAATATCCACTTGTCACACTCTGATTCAAATCATGCTATTTTGGAGAGTGGTCGTGTCTCGTACAAATCCCAAGTATGGCTTCTGTTGCCATGACGACCGGTGACGGCACTAGGGCATGAGACGAAGCGAGCCTCCTCAGTGTTGACGACTATATTGAGCAATGACCCGTCTAGCATCTTTTTGGGGGTGTTATTAGAGATTTCTGGAGATGCTGACACTCCCTCCGGATCAGGAGCTGTTCAGACTGCAAATAGATGGCGCGTCCGCCGAGCCAACCCTGACTAATATTTTATAAGATGTCCCATTTAAATTATGTGGTGATGACGATTTTCTTGTGATTAGTTTTCCAGACGCCTCTGTGCTCGTGATGCAGCGTTTTATGTTCCACCGAGCATTGTGCCTTTAGATTAGTTCCGCCCAGTCTCTCTGTTCTTGCAGTTTATCAGTATTTTCTCTATTATAATAATAATAATTTGAAAATGTTTTAAAACTAAATTGTTATGTACAGTAGCGTGTGTTAAATTTGAGTTGCTGTATCCAGAATGAATGTTGTTGTTATATGATCCTGGAGAAACACCAATTTATTATTCTTACTTTTTTTTCAAATATTACAATAAAAATTTATTTGTACAATTAAAGCTTCCCTCCTATTAAACACTTAAATAATTGCCGCTGGTTACGATATGAGGCATTTTATTGAATGTAAAGCACAATGTAACACATTCACATCATATCAGTATGCTGTGAGAAAACTGAATAAACTTTAAATATACTAAAGAACACTGCTACCCACCCTTTTAGTTACAGGTAAAACCCTGATTTTACCTTTTTTTTGTGAAACTATTTATTTTTTAAATTAGTCAATTAAAACGGAGATGTTTACACCAATCTTTGTATTTTCAAAATATTACAACAGGTTTGTGCTGCCATTAAATCAAGAAATGTACCTGCTTCTCTAAATTGAAGATGTTCATAAAATAGTTAGGTAAAAGTAAGTTACTGTTTTTCCCTTTCAATGTGATACCTTCTCACTTTTATTTAGAAATGCCTAACAATATTTGGGGTAAACCATAGCTTCCTTTTGAAATACTGTAAGCTCATGTATAGGTTATGAAAGCTCTCCATTAAAAGAGGTTGATTAATGTGTGTGTGTGGGTGTGTGTGAGTGTGAGTTTGTGAGTGAGAAGGTTGGGCTGGGCCCTGCAGGCTCTTGGCCTGGTAGTAACTATCTGCAGTCCACCCGTGTGTAAGTGATACGGCTGCTGTGTTCGCTGGTGTGGCTAATCGAGCAAATGGTGGGTGAGACGAGAGGGCTGGCTGACTGACAGGGAAATGGGGGCATTTAGAGTCGTAACCTCAAACGCGTCATCCATATTGTATTGCTGGTCTTTTTTGTTTCTTTGAGACATGCATTGACTTGACTGCGACACTGTTTGATGCGCTCATCTTTCTGAATGATTGTTGGACGTACACATTGTGTTGGCTAATAATCCTGTGTGAATGCGTTTGGGGCTTGTGTGAGTGTATGACTGCCGGCGACTCAAAGTGTGTGTGACAAGGCAACGTAAGCTGGTGATTTTGGTCATGGGTAAATATGTACAGTATAAAGTAGAGTGTTTTTTTCCCTGCGTATGTGAGCGCAGTTGCGTGTTTACAGGATTGTTTTCTAATCTGTGTACACCCACTGCAGCGAGGTAAGTTTGTGGTACAGTATACCATTGCATTTGCACGATCCATGCCTATTATAAGTTTTGTGTGCAGCCAGTTCCTACGCACATATAGTATATTTTCATACAAAAGTTATGGACGAGACTTTTTAGATTGTTGATGTTTTAAAATTCCATCCAGCCGTTCATTTTCCATACCACTTATCCTCACTAGGGTCTTCCGGAGCCTATCCCAGCTGACTCTGGGCGAGAGGCGCGGGTACAAATTAATGAATATATTAGTGCATATTAACATCAGTATAAATCACTGATTCCCAACCAGGCTGCAGCCGCATCCTAGTGTGCCATGAGAGATCATCTGGGGTGCTGCGCGAAACTATCCAATTTCACTTAATTTGTCCGAAAATTACAATTTATTCATTACAAATGTCTTTGTTCTTTTTCTATGCCAGCAACTGACAGGCAGAACAATCTAATCTTCCATTAGATAGCATAAGGTACAATAAACCAATGTATTCACCTGTTGCCATTCCTGTACTGTAACAGAATGAGTATTGGCTTCCTGCGAGCATATACAGTAAGTGTGTTCACTAAATAGGCCAGATTTCATAATGAGTGAGTCAATTTGCATCATTATGGTGATGTGCTGTGAGATCTTTCTGATCTAAAATAGGTGCGTTGGCTCAATAAAGGTTGGGAAACACTGGTATAAATAACAACTGGAAGTAAGATGATAATTCACACCACTCGTACCATGGCAGTAAAAAAACTAAACTAAATAAATGAAAGCGCTAAACGGTGAAACAGTGTAAAAAAAAAACGTTAGCTCTATAGTGTACAATGCATTGTACCAATGTACCAAATCCAATGCCCACAAAACGTTGTAGAGGAAAGGCTCATGAAGAAACAACCAATTACATTTCAAGAACGAATTATATTGAAATCCATTTTGGTAATTATCTCGATACTAAGTCAATACCGTACCACTGGAACGGTCCAACCCCAGAAACATTATGGCACCCCCAATTGATCCTCCATGAACCAGGAAGTAGTGTGCTAACTAAGATACAAATGGCCAAACAAACCCAATTACAAAGCTCTATGATTATTATTTTTCTTCATTTTTATTAATACTTCATTATAACATTGTATGACGAGACACATTATTTTGCAGTGCATGCATTTTGCAGGAGACCTTGGTGGTGGCGTTATGAGTGACATACTGTAGTTCTTCACTTTATCGCTAAATCCTCATGAGAATGCATTGTTCACACAGTATTTGTGTGTGTGAGTACCTCTGCAGTGAGTCTGCGGGTATGTTGTGTATCTGTGTCCATCAACTGCGCCTGTATGTGAGTGCATGTAGGTCTTTTTAATTGTTGCCATGGAAACAGAGTGCTGCCAGAGAAGTCCAGATTCAAAGAGGGCATCTCGAGCTCACGCGCCCTCTCACTGTGTGATTCTCTCTCCTATCCCTCCTTCTTGTCTGTCTTGAATTCCTTTCTTTTTTCCTCTCCTGGCGTTTTCTCCGCTTTACTTTCATCTTTCTTGTCTCACCAAGGTCCTCCTTGGTTTACGCTCCCTGTCTTTCCTCCCACTGCAGCCTCCTCCCTTTCTGTCTCTCCCTGTCCTCATGCCTCCATAATTCCTTCCCTCCCACCTCTCCGTCCTTCCTGGGGAGGCGTGTGGAGTTGACTATTAACACAGGGACCTGTAATTAGAGCTGACAAACCCCCCAGCAATTAGTTTTCCCTAAAGAAGTTGTTCTGTCATCTCTGCATAAGTCCCTCTATCTTCCTCACATTCTCTGTCCTGTTTTTTTCATCCTGTCCGTCAATTCTTGTCATTAGCTGTCATCCTTTTTGCCTGATAGTTTTATTTATTTAATATTTTTTTTTGTTCTTTGTTCTTCTCATCTGCCTCCTAAATGCATGAACAAAGTGCAGTAGAGACAAAATGTACCACATTTCTAAGCGGTTACACCACTAATGTTCTGGGTATGTCAGCCCACAAAGCTGCAGCCAACATGTTCCCACCTACTGTACACCTACTCTGACGATAGCTATGCTGTTAAACGCATTAGGACACATACACATTAAGAACAAAAGTAATGAGACTCACACCCGAATCAGTTAATCAATTAATCCATCCATTATTCCTTTGTATACTAATTCTTCATTTTAACCAGATCCAATCATCCATTTTCTGTCGCATTTGTCCACATTACGGTTGCGTGTGAGCTGGAGCCTTTTCGAGCGGGCTAAACCCTGGGCTGTTCACCAACCATTTGCAGGGCACATATAGACAACTATTCACGCTTACATTCACACCTATGGACAATTCCATCCATCCATCCATATTCTGTACCGCTTATCCCTCACTAGGGTTGCGGGCGTGCTGGAGCCTATTCCAGCTATTTTTGGGCGAAAGGCGGGGTACACCCTGAACTGGTCGCCAGCCAATTGCAGGGCACATATAAACAAACAACCATTCACACTCACATTCACACCTACGGGCAATTTAGAGTCTTCAATCAACCTACCATGCATGTTTTAGGGATGTGTGAGGAAACCGGAGTACCCGGAGAAAACCCATGCAGCCACGGGGAGAACATGCAAACTCCACAAAGGTGGAGTCGGGATTTGAGTCACCGTGCTGCCGGACAATTGCGTTGTCCAATTTTTCTTAAGTAATAATTGAGTTTTGAGTGATTTTAAGTCTTCTAAGCTGCTCACAGCACGGTGGACGACTGGTTAGGACATCTGCCTCACAATTCTGAGTACCCGGGTTCAAATCTGGCCTTGCCTGTGTGGACTTTGCATGTTCTCTCCGTACCTGCGTGGGTTTTCTCCAGGTACTATCACATACAATCACATAATTCGTCACTGATCTTGTTTTCAACAGTTTGTCATTCAACTGGGATCTGCAAAAATATTGTCCTTATATTGTCCTATACTGTGACAAAATGTCATTTTCCTTTCTCTGATCATTTCGTGTGAAGAAGCTAGTATTTTTATCCACAGGGAGAATTTATGTCTTCCATAATACATACCATAATGTTGCTTCAGACATTTCCACATGAATTATTGATTCCTGTGCTGGTTATACTGTATATAAACTATATGGCATCATATCATGTACGAGTGTGTTTTTATGCACTATTCATGTGTGTTTCTGGCTTGTTTTCCCCCATTCTTCTTCTCTTCCTTCTCTCCTTCTCTTCCGCATCATGTCTGTGGACGACACTGACATGCACTAATTCACATAAGCCATGTAGCCTCTCGGCAATCCACTTTACTCAATCAATGTTGCATGGTTCTGTGTTCACTTCTATCTCACATTCAAACTGCCTTATTTCCTCTCTTTCTTAACTTGCTTTATTAAATTGTTTCCCTTTTTTTTTAATGCTTCCTTTCTCCTCTTTCTCTACAGGTATTTCTCTCCCGCTTCTCCGCCATGCCTGTCAGCGGCTGCCCCTCCCCCCTTCGCATCCATGCTGGGGTCTGCACCTATGCCCCCTCGCAAGGGAGGCGAGTCCGACACCTCCATCCAGCCCTGCCCCCATTGCTGCACTGCCACACCGTCTCACTTGGTGTCCTTCTCCTGCTGCTCTGCCTTCTTCACCTGCCCCCCACCTGTCACTCACAGAGAGAGAAGGGAGGCGGAGGAGGTGGCAGCCAGTACATTCCCATCCCTCCGCCCCCTCCGCACCATATGGCTCTACCCAACATCCTGCGTGGCCTAAGCATCGCTGTTGTCCTGGTGGGCAACTCCAGTGAGATGGCACTGGCCGGTGCTCGGGAGAAGGAAGACTTTCTACACATGGCGCCCAGCGTAGAGATCCTGACCATGAATGAGACGGACCCTAAAAGCATCATAAAAAGCATCTGCGACTTAATGACGGAGCACTGGCTACAAGGTGTGGTGTTTGGAGATGACACGGACCAGGAGGCCATCGCCCAGATCCTGGACTTCATTTCGGCCCAGACCCATATCCCCATCCTGGGAGTCCGCGGAGGTTCGTCCATGATCATGGCTGCTAAGGTAGGACACAATTGTCTTGTCACAAAATAATGCACTTCATGAAAGCACACTTACATTACACTTAACTGTACATGGTAGGACATTTAAAAATGTAACAGATATACAAGTTGGTTGTCACCAGCGATTAAAGTCCAATCGTACACTTACCTGCGATAGCTCTCAATGCATTAAAGTGGAGAAAAATCATCTGAAAATTATTTTGTATTCTCATGTAATGCACTTTCATTAGATTTTTTTTTTTTTGTCATTTTATTTCAAGTGCAATGTTGACACCTACTTCCAATTTAGCTGTAATTTATTGAGACATAGTGAATCTGAATTGGATTTGGATTCTATGCCAGCAACTGGTTGACGAAGGGTGACTGGTTTACATATTAACTGATAGGCAACCTCTGATATCTTGTAATTGTTCATTAGTGTGTAAGAGTCACTTATTATTGGAAAAAATAGTATGAGGTTTCCAAAGCAAAGCAAAAAGGTTTGAAAAACAATGGTAAATGGACTGCACTTATATAGCGTTTTTATCACAGTGTCCAAAGCGCTTTACAAAGCCTCACATTCATATACCAATGGGCCACTGCTGCCATGCAAGGTGCTGCAAGGCCCGCTGGGAGTAAATTAGGGTGCCCAGGGACACTTCGACATGCGGACAGTTGTAGCCGGGATTCGCTCTACCTACTGAGCTACACCCGCCCAAAATAAGAACAAGACGAGGGTAATAGTTGTCCTTTCATCGAGTGGAACATTTGTGAATCAAAGCTCACTGGCCCTGGCTCGCCAACACTGTTTTAGTTCATTCCTGTGTGTTTGATGGAGTTGAGGTCAGGGCTCTCAAGTTCTTTCATCAAGTATGTCCTAATAGACATTGCTTTGTACACTGGGGCACAGTCACAGAGGAACAGAAAAGTTTCTTCCCCAAACTGTTTACACAAATGAAGAGTGCAGTTGCCCAAAATCTCTTGGTAAGATAAGTTAACGTTTCGGAGGAAAACTAAGGTGTCTAATCCAATACTTGTTTGATAGTGCCAATCAAAGGGTCTGAGTATGTATTTCTTTTCAATTTTTTATTACTTTATTATTCTTTATTGTTGATCTATTCCTTTCTATTTCTGTAGGCCACTGATGTATTACAGCCTGTAATGTAAACTTGATTTGGACTGTTAACTGTCAGTCAGTCAGTCAGTCACAAAGAGAGAGACAGACAGACCAGACAGACAGACAGACAGACAGAGGAGAGGGTAAGCCTGATGTCTGACTTGAAAGTTAAACAGCTGCTAGCGATAATGCCAATGGTAGGATCAACTGGATATTGCACTAGAACAGAGAATGGAGATTTGCCTATTTATTAGGCCTTGCCTAATGGGATAAAAAATGCTTGATCTGTGTCTGCCTGGATCTGGACTTTGAGCCAATTCCTCAAAATCCTCATCCATTTCAAACTTCCACAAATCTATCTGCTCGTAATGACCACCGGAATATGTTGAGTAGTGTTGCGTCTTCTGCTGACAGTCTGCTAGTTGGTCTGTGATTTTAACGCCTCAGGGAGGTTTGTTGCATTTCCACCCACCGTGCCACCTTCCTCCAGTTTTGGTGCCATCAGGTCCAGGTCATCAGTTGCACCAGCACACACATGAGCTTTAGTGACAAGTCGAGGTCAGCAGCTGCCACAGAAGCTCGTATTTCTGCCGCTTTTCATCAGAGATTTATGAAGAGAAATGTACAGTACAGGCATCTTCCATTTACAACGTTTTTGTTGACAAAGCAGTTCTCACACACATTTTCAGGTGTGTCTGCCTCTGCTTTATGGACCACAGTGCTTTTTAACTCCACTAACTAATGACATCTAAAAGTGACGGAGCTGTTTCATGAGAATTGTTGGCATCCCTGTATTATGATGTAAGGAGGATGTTTAAATACTTAAAGTGGGCTGCTAATTCATGCGTGATCGTGCAATGGTACTTTGACTTACGAGTGCCCTAATGCTTCTGTTCTTGTTCTTGTTACAAGTGAGCTTCAGATATGCTGCCGCTCGAGTGAAGTGATAAAAAGATTAAAGGACAGCCACAGTGAGCAATGCACTTTCAGCTGTATGGGGCCAGGGGTCAAATTAATGGCATTTCAATAATTTAAATAATTAATTAAATAAAATTAATGAGTAAACTGTGTTACAAGTTTGGTCACAGAACAAATTAAACTCACAAGTCAATGTCCCACAAATTTCCGCGTAAGTCGGATTTCACCGTTAAAGTAGAAATTTACGGCGAAATACTTCTGTTACGGGTATTGTCCCACGTGATTGTGACAGCAAGCTCAGTGTGTGTGGGCGTGTACGTCGATGTGTGAGTGAGAGGGGACTGTGAATGAGGTAGGAAGGAGTGCGCGCCGTTACGAGTGTGTAACACTAGCACGTGTAGTGACGGCGACCGGGGAAGAGTAGCGATTAGCGGAGGACCCGTTGACATCGAATGTGCAGAGGAGCTAATAAAGCCATTAAAGCGGAAAATCGGCGCTTCGTGCCTTTATTGTTGCCGCCACCCAGCTCAGCTGTGCAACGAGAGAAGGGAGTAAACCCCTGCGTCTCCCGACCACGGTCAGGTGACCGTAGCAGGAAAGGTTAACACTTCGTATAAAGAAACTAAAATACATTCAAATAAAAAAAAAAAAGATGCTGTACTTACCATTACTGCTGAGAGTGTGAAAAAAGGAGGGCGAAAAAGGCAAAGATACTCCCGCCGCACAAACACAGACAAGCACTATGCACTAGCTAAGCAGAAACACTATGGTGCTGGGACAAAATGGCGGACGAGGCACGGGCGTCGTAAAGTCGAAACGTCGTAGAGCGAGTGCGTCGTAACTCAAGGACTTCCTGTAATCACAGGGATGGCTACCATATATAAATGAATCACAAAGTGAAAAAATGCATTTGCAATAATAGACTTTCTCAATTTTTTTTTTTACCCCTAATAGACACCTGGTAATTAGTGCAGTTTATTAAACATCCTCAGCCACTATGAGGAATAAGTTACATGTGTTTGTATCCATCCATCCATTTTCTGAGCCGCTTCTCCTCACTAGGGTCGCGGGCATGCTGGAGCCTATCCCAGCTGTCATCGGGCAGGAGGCGGGTTACACCCTGAACTGGTTGCCAGCCAATCGCAGGGCACATAGAAACAAACAACCATTCGCACTCACAGTCATGCCTGCGGGCAATTTAGAGTCTCCAATTAATGCATGTTTTTGGGATGTGAGAGGAAACCGGAGTGCCCGGAGAAAACCCACGCAGGCACGGGGAGAACATGCAAACTCCACACAGGCGGGGACGGGGATTGAACCCCGCACCTCAGAACTGTGAGGCTGACGCTCTAACCAGTCGCCCACCGTGCCGCTACATGTGTTTGTATAGGCATTTAAATTATGGATTATTGAAAGTTCATACGGTCTGAGTTCAACAGACAAAACAAAAGAGCCTTATTTTGTTGCAAAAGGTTTAAATAGATTTCCCTAGCCACCAGCAGATTCCACCTCTCATGAGAGGTTTCTCCCGGCGTTACCATGTCTTGAGAGAGCTAAGACGGGGCTGTATTAAGGCTTTGTCTCCAAACGGATTTGTGTCCGACTAATGGGCTAAGACAATTCTCTGGCGTAAATACGATAGAGGAGGATTGGCAGAAGGGAGTGAATAAAACATAGGAGGAATGGAGGAATTCAGGTAGTGAGAATAAAGTGGGGTGGGAAAAATTCTCAAGGTGGCCATGCGGTTTCAAGTTGTGTATGGAGACACTGTTTAAGTGGAATGATATACAGGAGGTATGAAAAATCTCCCCTTGTTCAAATGCCAGGTTTTGTGATGAGAAAAATGAGACCAAGATAAATCATTTCAAAGCTTTTTCCACCAATAATGTGACCGACAACCTGTACAACTCAATTGCAAAAAAAATACCTGAAATCTTTTTGAGAGGGGAAATAAAAATAAACAACTGCTACATCCCGTTATAAGAGGGTGTGCACACTTGTCCAACCACGTAATCTCTGTCCCACCCCCACCCCAAATTGAGTTGTACAGGTTCTGGCTCACATTAATGGCAGAAAACTTTTGAAATGACTCATTTGTCTAATTCTTTTATTTCACAAAAACATTTTTTTTGATTTTTTTGCATCCACTGTTACTGTTTGAAAACTTAATGCGAAGTTCAGTGGTAAAGAAGTGACACAGAGACAACTGTTGTTTCACATGAAAAGCATTGAATGCAAAATAAAAGCAGTCAGGACACGGCCAAGGCCTAAGAGTTTCTCGCTCGTGAAATCTATGAATGAACAGCTAAACAGAGGATCTTAACTTAATACAGTATTACATAAACACATGAAATGATGAGATTATTAGACCACAACTATAAAGTACTGATATATTGATGCGAAATTGTAATTTATGACCTCACATACACATTGGTAATTGTTTACTAAACATCCATTCATTCACTTTCCATACCGTGATACCGTTATAAGAGAACAACAAGTTGAAGCTTCGGAAAAGAATCTTTGCACTAAGGAAATAAGGCTTCAATCCATCACACCTCGATGCACAAATGTGCACACACGCTCACGCACATGTGCATGCACGCGCGCACACACAAATTTGAAGGACAGACACTGGTATTAGAATTGGCAAGACAAATCTGTATTTTTATTACACGTGCAAAGGAGAAGATGACATGGCATGACATTGAAAGAATATCATAGAGCACTTGGATTTTCAATCTGTGGAGAATACAGAAAATATGGGGAACCGTACAAGACAGTTCCATAAAATATATCTAACATGGGATGACTCGAGTCTTGTGAAGTCAAATTGAATTAGTCATTGAATCTCATATTTATCTCCAAGATGCACTGTAATTATGATAAAGTTAGAAACTTATAGGGATTATGAGACAGATGTTTTGAACAAAGTGAATTTTATGAATAATTTCTCTCACCGATGGAGAGAAAACCTGACTGTGTAGTCTTTCACTCACCTGACTGTCGTGTTCATGACATAATTTAAAACATGAGTTCTAGACCAAAAATTAAATGGGCTTCATATTGAAAATATATTTATCATTCTTGTAGTGGCTATATATTTTCGAAACCAATTTTACAAAGCTCCAAATTAGCTTTCGAGTTAGTGTATTTTTATTGAATGTCCTCAAAAATGAACTTTGCACACTTGAGTTTAGATAAAACATAAAGGACATAGATTTAAGATTAAACCTAGCCCTTGTTTTTACATTGAGATCATTTGAGCAAGAATTGGCTATGGTGTTAGACTATGAAATTATCTTTTTGGAACACCAGTTTTCTTTTATTTTGAAATACAATATCAGATCTTCATCAAACCTCTTTTAGTGGAGTCCTTGGTGGACTGTCCCACAAATCTGGACTTGTCTTGCGATACCAAGGGGATTGCTTTAGGATGGCTTTGGCTCAGTAGGTAGAACAGGTTCAAATCCCTGCTACGATCGTCCGTCCGCATGTCGAAGTGTCCTTGGGCAAGACACTGAACCCTAATTTGCTCCCAGTGGGCCTGGCAGTGCCTTGCATGGCAGCAGTCGCCCATTGGTTTATTAATGTGTGTGTGAGAATGTGAGGCTTTGTAAAGCGCTTTGGGCACTGTGATGGTGTAGATAAAGCGCTATATAAATGCAGTCAGTTACCATTTATTTTTCATAAGATATCACATAAACTACATTTTTTTAATACATCTCGAGATTCAAATGAACCTTGCTGGTTACATTTTCGGGGGTCCTTAGCCAAACCGATGTTGTTTTGCACAATGCACATACTGGTGCTATATACCTACTGGGGGCGTGCCTTTCGCATCCTCCTTCACGCGCACCCTTCCCCCTTTACGTCCGCATGCTGTCCTCAGCCATGTCCGCTTTTACTCTGTATAACCAGCGTGTCGGCAGGAAATGCTCCCAGTCAGTCAAGCGGAGCGCTCATCACACAACAACATTTATAGATTGTGGAACTCAGTGCACACACAAGCCGCGCCACATTATAAGGCGCCTGTCCATTTTGGAGAAAATGTAAGACTTTTAAGTGTGCCTTATGGTTGTGAAAATACGTTAAGTTTTCAAAGCCCATCTACAATTTAGGTGACTTGTTGCAAATGGATGAAATCTTTCAGTGGAAGTTTAGTTGGGATTTAAAAAAAATTTACATGTGGTAGTAATTCCACTTAATTCCAATAGAAGGAACAATTTGCAAAATTTTACAAAGAAGGAAATTGAACTCATACTACGAAGAGGAAAAGCTGCTCTTTGCTTGGTAAAGTGTAAGCTAAAATAGTGAATAATAGTATCTAGTACAGCTGTGCTCATAAAATAGTACCAGATTGGGAACTAATCCTGCAGTTTAAGGGCCTGCATTACCTTGCCAGCACGGCTGGAGTTGCCAGTCTTTAATCCGTAGATTGTTTCCGGCACCACTTTGCATGCATTTTCTCCCACGAATATCGTGTGTGCATGGGCGTCAACAATCAGCAAATATAAAGCGTATGGTTAATGTTCATATTACCAAGACATGCTTAGCCATTTTCCTTCGCTTGTCTAGAAGGTATGGCTTTGTAATGGTACAAATAGCTGTTAGTTGTCGCTGATCACCTTGGGCCACCTTATTATGTGAGCAGCCAGCTAATCTACGAGAGGCTGCTGCTGGAGGATACAGATAACATCCACTGCTTCATATGCTTTAAATGGAGGATAGTCAGCAATTAAGAAAAAAGAGATAATGCAGCCAATTCCGATGACCTAGAGGAAACTGTAATGAAATATGAATAACAAATGCATGCATGCAAATACGTGCCAGCAGACATGAGATCAGCGCTGGCATGCACCCACACATCCACACACATATTCAATGTGTCCCTATTTATTTTTATTTTTTTACATTTAAAAAAAAAAATAATAATAATTCCTTGTGGATCTGAACATAGACGTGTCCAATTAATTCCTACAATTGGACCCATTGTTGTGGTAATCACTTCCTGAACTCATTAAATATAATGTGTCTCCTGCTCGGCAGCACCTCATACTTGCTTAAACAGACACAATTAGCAAAATTTGTAAGTGATAAGAGTTCATTTGCCCCTTTTTTAATTTTTCATGTCTCTCTCTTAGTTCCCGTTTTGGTCCCTGTCTCTTTTAGGTGCTCGTTCACTTCATTTGTGTGCTTTGTTTTGTGCCCATTTGCCCCCCTTTTTGGACTTTCTTTAATGCAGTTTTATTCAGGGCTACACTTTTGTTGCTCTCTGTACAGGTGTATCGCTTGCATACACTGACCAACTATGTACAACACTATAGTCACTTGAATGTATGAAATATTCCACCTTTACAAACATAACCGTGCTTTGAGCTTTGATTGATACTGTAAGAGAGCTATTCATTTAACAATATATTTGTTATTGTGGTTGTAGTTTTTCAGTGGTCCAAAACTTTGTGTAATATTTTTATTCTTTTGTGCAGCGAAATCTGGTAACCATAATATTCCATCTCTGAGTAAGATCCAGTGCAATTCTACACCACTGCAAACTACTAGAACAATAATCGAAATATTGTGCAGTTATTACCTCTTTGACAGTTTTAATCAAAATCGAGCATTATTATCTTTATAAAAGGCAAAATTAACCCTTTACAATACAGTTTGGCATTGGATCTGCGTAGATAGTGATCATTAGGGGTATCCTGTATCTTGGAGATCGAAAATCAGTCCGATGTCACCAAAAAAAAAAAAAAAAATGGATCGGATCGGACTTGATCTAAAATCTCCGATTTTACTATTCTTATACAAGCAGTCCATTCCATGCTCTGCTCCAGCACTTCTATCCAGCAGCACCCGGATGGCATGCAAAGCCCACGTGATCACAACAACAGGTTGCTAAGGTGCTAACATAGTAGCAAGGAGTAAGAGTGAATGTTGTTTACTTAAAGTCGTTCATTGACCCTGCGGTTGAAGTTCACTGTAAAACTGAGCAGACAAAGCAACATAATTACACATATTGAGTGTTCAAATACATCAAATCAATCAAATCAAATACTTTATTTCTTTCTTCGTTTTTGCTAACACACAATGAATGAAAATCACCATTGACGAGCTAACGAAAATTAGCATCGAACTTGTGGCACTTATAGCTCCAAAAATATGACTATTGCTACAAAAATGCTGTATAAACACATACAACAGGCAATATAACAATACTCTCTGGCATACTGTATACAGTGGGTACGTGGGTTCCGTGGTCAGTGGTCGTGCCCATTGTATACTGTATGTATGATTATTGCTGAAATCGGATCGGACCAATATCGGTATTGGCCAAAACTCAAGGCTGCAATACTGGTATCTGATCAGAAGTGAAAAAGTTGGCTCGGGACATCCGTAGTGATCATAATATCGTGCCTGGATGTAGTAAAATCGTATTGTACTGAAAGACTTAAATGATTTTATACTGATCATCGTCAAAAGTGCTCGTGTGTATGTGTTGTCTATATTTTTCTAAAAAGTTTTCACTCATTTGTGTCCGTCTTTGAGATGGCACTAGCACGACCATGATTTGCTTAGTGCAAAGGACCACAGTTAAAAGTACCAATAAGGAAAATAGATTTGTATTCCACGGCCATCCTACAGTGTCATTTACGTTTAGGTGAGTGTGGGAACTACAGATGGACAACCGTAAAAATGCATTAGAAAAAATGTGGTCAGAAGGTAAAGGTGATAAGTCAATGGAATTGGATCTTCAGGTGAATGACCTGAGGTTGACCAATTTGAAATTTGATCAAAAAGGTTGAAGAAATTACTCGTGTCCCACAAAAGATTTTTTGGGGGGGCTTTTTTGCAAAGAAGAGGAGAAGACAACCAGTAGAATATGCTTGTGAAGTTACATGACTTTAAGACTCACATTCAAAGAACAGCAGGCCATCAACATAAAGACTGGTCTCAAGAGAGACGAGGCTTTGCAGAAATGTTTACGTCACCGAATGGGTTTGTCTTTTAAAGATTTATATTTGTATTAAAATATTTTGTTTAATATTTATTATTATTATTGTTGTTGTTTTTATGTTTTGTGTTCGATCTTTATCTACAGCACTTTGTTTCAGGTGCTGTTGTTTTTTAAAGTGCTGCTCAATTAAATAAGTAGAGTTGAGTTTAAAGTAGTAAGCCTCCAGCTTACCCTTACACAGTCGCTTGTTATCAAAGTTTAATGCAGAGTTTATTGCATTAACATGTGCTTTGTGTGACAGTTAAGAATTAGATAAAGAGAGAGATTTGGCATTGTATTACCGCACCGTTTGTAATTAGTCAAGTCAAGACCGTGTGTATTATTGTTTTCAACTTTAACAATAGTTGGCTCCTTTTTTAAAACTGTTTGATGACGGCAACATTTGGATCCTGGAAAATATAAGTTCTCTTTACAATATTTCCAATAGGAAAAGGTCAACAAGAATCCACAATTGATTGTGTTTGACCTTAGTGATGTATTTATTGAATAGCAAATATCATTATCTTGTGAAATAAATACATGTATGTTTGTTTTTGTGAAAGGCAGCATGGTTTTGAAGTTAAATCTCTGCTCATACCCCCTTGTGTGGGTTGTCACCGAGTACTGCCTCTTCTCCCACATTACCAAAACATGCATTGAAGTTTAATTTAGAACTCGAAATATTCCCCTTGGTGTGAATGTGAGTGTGAATGCTTGTTTGCCTATATGTACCCCAGTCCAGGGTGTACCTGCCTTTTGCCCAAAGTCAGCTGGGATCGGCTGCAGCTCACCCGCAACCCCTAATTAAGTCGCGTACTATAGAAATGGATAGATTTTGTGTACACAATTCTAAATAGACAGGAGAGGTTTCCAGGCGGGTCCACCATTATTGTACACCACGAAAGTCAAAGATCCAGGATCGATATTCTCACTTCTATGTCAGTCTACTATCCAAATTATTTTAAAACCTTTATCTTAAGATAAGAGAATTACTTATTATTTTAAGAAACACATTTTCCTCTGGCTGCAAGGCTCGTATTGTCCTGGTTTAGAATATGTGACAGCACACTCTATGTTCCCCTTTCCTGGAGAAAGAGGGTTCCAAATGAAGTTAGAGTCCTAAATATATGTGGCCCATTTTCTAACCCCGTTGGTCTCAATTTACTCCGGTCATTTAGAATGTGGCCATTTTGAAACTCACCCCATAACTTTTACTATACTGCCTCTTCACTGAACTCCATTGCTTTCAATCAAAGCCAGACTTTTGTCATGTCTCTTATCTCTTCATATTGGAAAGAGAGATGCCTCCCATGCACTTGACTGGAGATTAGAAAAACAATAACAGACCAAATACAAAACGACATTACAATGTTACACACACACACACACACACACTCTCTCTCTCTCACACACATACACTCGCACATTCTTTTTTCGAATAACATAACACAATTAGCCCAAACGACCCAGCAAATGGCCATATTGTGGAACAGTTAAAAGGAGAAAAAAGTGTAACGTATCCTCTCATTCATTGAGCTTTTCATTAAAAATGTAGAAATAATACAATTATTCCTTTCTACAAGCAGTTTTGCGATGTTTCAAGATGTTCGTGGTTGATATTGTGTACTGGATACTATGGTAGATGGTGAATAAGAACGTGCCAGTGTGTTTCTATTCTTGGTTATGCAGTAGAACATCAGAGATCACAGATGAATGAAATGAATGAATATTATGGAAAATTCACTTTTTAATTGTTACATACAAATACAGATATGTTCTCGACGCAACCACAATTTAGAGAGACCATATAAAAAAACATTTAAACCTTTTAATTAATAAATTTTACCCCTCAGACACGCTTTAACACTAGAACTAACAAGGCAGTCATTTTGACTGCTTTCAAATTTTGCAACGTCATAACTTGGTTTAAAAAAAAAAAAAAAAATTTACCAACAGGACCCTGACTTTTCCTAAATGTGTATATATTTTATTCTAACATTGTTTCATCATTAAAATTTCAAAACACAAAGGAGATCAGCGTATTACTACTTCAAATGACCATAGCAGTTAAATTGACTGCATGCTTTTTACAGGGGGTGTCATATTTCACTTTCACTTTCATTTGCTACATTTTCTCGCTTTTTCTCCTTGTCTATTGTTTGTTTGATTTTTATGCTCTGTGATGCTAAACCTAGATATACAGGAGCTTCACTCTCAACCCAAGAGAAACAAAAATGACAAATAAAAAAAAAAATGACAGCTATGGAGGTTTTAGCCTTACTTCAGAGACTTGATGAGGAAGAATCTGATGGAGGAGCAGGTTCAGAGAGGGATATCGCTTGATTGTTGGATGAAGTGGGAGAGTCACTCTGAAATAATTTCAGAGTTGCCCGCTAGCAAAAACTGACAAGTGGAAGCATCAAATTCCACACTTGCTAACATCCCGTCTGATAATTTTCCAGGTACGAGGCCTACAGCAGGACACCTTATTATCATCATTATTATTATTAGACTATTTTTTTTTTTTATAATGCATATTCCTGTAATGTAAGCCTGTGCTAGTTTTATGTGATCTTGTGAGCTTCTTAGCCTTTATTTAGGTATTGCTCAAAATAATGTACAAAACAGCTTGATTTTCTGATAAATTGGAAAAGGTTTGATAAGATGAATATTCCATGAAATAAAAATAATTAGGCGATCATTTTTTGGTGACAGTGGAACATCCTGAAACTTCAGTGACACCTACTGTGTCAACCACAACAGCACTTAACCAGCCATTGGGTGAAGGATCTGTCCCACAACCTTCAGCACAGAGGCAGGAAACCGCAAAAGATGGCACTGTGTGGACTGTAATACAGTCAGGTGAAAACAGCGGAAGGCGTCAGTCACAATGTCTTTACAGAAGCTGCGGGCCTCACAGCACATGCCAAACTCAATATTGAAGATGCCCTCACCTCTTTTCTGTGTTTGGTTGATGATGCTATACTGAAACACATCAGGGCCTGCCCCGTTGCTGAGGCACACAGAGTCAGAGAGGAAAGTTCATGGGATATGACTGTTGATGAGCGAAAGGCCTTCATTGCTCTAATCTACATTCATGGTGCACAAGGTGGAAAAGGCCTGGACTTGGCGAGCTTTTGGTCAGCTGTTCCAGAAAGGCACCAATGAGAGGATGTCACGTAGGAACTTCATAATCCGACTCGCAAATGAACTTCACTCCGGACCCATGAGAGCAAAAGCTGACAAATGATGTTGCGAGAGCCCCACTTGGCGCAGCAGAAGAAGGAGAGGAGAAGGCAGTGCCAAGTGCGTAGAAGGTGTAAGAAAAACAAAGCAAAGGATGCTTATGTCAAATGTCACAAGGTAGTGTGTGGGAGATGCACACGGAAGGTACAGGTTACCCGTGTTGACTGTGAGTGATTGTGAGCCATACGCAAAACAACAAAAGCATCGTAACAGCAGATTGTCTTCAGGTGGCTGGCAGCCATCACAGCATTTTGGAATGTTCATATAATTTAATAATTTTCATTGTCAAGGTCTAATGATTATACCAACCCATTTTTAAAGCAGGATACTTTTTTTTTTTTTTTTCCCCACAGAGAAAATGTTTGCAGTTCGAGTTCGCAACTTTGCATGTCCAATTGCAGAAACGTTATGTGCGTCAATTAAATAAATAAAACACTCTATCATTATAGTTTTCATTTGGTGTCCTGATATGTTTTTACCTATTGCACCAATTTATACTTAGATATTTTTAATGATAATCCAAATTATATACAAATAATGTCTGAGCAGTCAAAATAACTGCTATAGTCATTCTAGTAGTTGCTGAATTCTGGTAGACCGAATGTTAAACAAACTGATCAAAACATACTTACAGTAAACTAGTTAAAAACTCTTTCTAAATACATTGGAAACTTATTTGAGCACCCAAAGAAATAACCATGTACATGCATAGACTCTGAATTGCCTGTAGTAGGTGTTAATGTGAGTGGGAATGGTTGTTTGTTTATATGTGCCCTGCGATTGGGTGGCGACCAGTTCAAGGTGTATCCCGCCTCTCGCCCAGTCAGCTGGGATGGGCTCCAGCACGCCCACAAGCCTAGTGAGGCTAAGCGGTACAGAAGATGAATGAATTAATGTACTGTACATGCATGTCCCTTTAAGAGGTGGGTCCTGGTGGGGTCCCGTGTGAGACTGGCAAGTCTGCATGAGTCTTCAGGTGTCCAAAATAAGAGGCAACGTTTCTCCAAAACCTGTATGTACCTTTCAGCATTAATGGTGCCTTCACAGATGTGTAAGTTACCCATGCCATTGGCACTAATACAGCCTCATACCATCACAGATGCTGGCTTTTGAACTTCGCGTCCATAAAAGTATGGATGGTTCTTTTCCTCTTTGGCCCGAGGACACGATGTCCACAATTTCCAAAAACAATTTCAGATGTGGACTCGTCGGACCACATAACACTTTTCCACTTTGCATCAGTCCATCTTAAATGAGCTCGGGCCCAGAGAAGCCGGCGGGGTTTCTGGTGTTCTTGATAAATGGCTTTTGCTTTGCATAGTAGAGTTTCAAGTTGCACTTACGGATGTAGCGGCGAACTGTATTTACTGACATTGTTTTTCTGAAGTGTTCCTGAGTCCGTGTGGTGATATCTTTACACATTGATGTCGGTTTTTGATGCAGTGCCGCCTGAGGGACCGAAGGTCAAGGACATTCAATGTTGCTTTTCGGCTTTGCCGCTTACATGCAGTGATTTCTCCAGATTCTCTGAACCTTTTGATGATATTATGGACCGTAGATTATGAAATCCCTAAATTCCTTGCATTTGTACGTTGAGGAACATTGTCCTTATACTGTTCGACTATTTTCTCACGCACTTGTTCACAAAGAGGTGAACCTCGCCCCATCTTTGCTTGTGAATGACTGAGCAATTCAGGGAAGCGGCTTTTATATCCAATCATGGCACCCACTTGTTCCCAATTACCATGTTCACCTGTGGGATGTTCCAAACAGGTGTTTGATGAGCTTTCCGCAACTTTCTCAGTCTTTTTTGACACCTGTCCCATCTTATTTGGAACGTGTTGTAGCCATAAAATTCTAAGTACTTTGTATCTGTTGTCGTTATGAATTGTCAAAAATGTATTGTATTTTTGCTTAGATAAACAAAAACGAAATCACACATGCCACCAGGATGAATCCTCACTCCCATCTCTCTGCTTTCCTGCTCTGCTTGCTTCCACACACACTAAACGCACAAGTTGCTCAAAACTCTTTTTGCGCACCACAAACCACCACCACACACCCTTGTCACTGTTTCTTATGTTCAGTGTTTGCTCGTTACCCTTCTATGTACCCTGGCTTTGCATTACTCAAATATAGCATCTCTATCACCCTCTCTAAATAACATTCGTCAACACAATACCAAAAATCCTCCGCAAACTGTCAAAAAAACAACAACAAAGAATGCATAGTACCAAATCTATTTAAAATTATGATACACACACCCATTATATGTCACACTTAACATTCGTGTCTTGGAATGTCAATCGCATTCGATCACAGGCAAAGAGAATTAAGATTATGGATTATACCACTAAATTTAAAACAGACCTCCTCCTATTACAAGAAACACACCTTAATAAGCCAGAAGAAAAATGCCTCATTTACTCTAATTTCACTCAGGTTATCTCGGCCTATTATAACTGTAGACAAAGAGGAGTCTCAATTCTAGTCCATAAAAGACTACTTTACAATAAATAATACAGTAGCAGATCCAGAAGGCCGAAATATCATTATACAGGCTACAATATGTAACAAGCTTTATACAATTGTCAATGCATACCCTCCAAATAAAGACGATCCAACTTTTTTTCACATGCTCTTTTCACACTAGTTAAAGTTGTCAGCCACTTCTACAATGATTATGGGAGGTGATTTTAATTTTACGCTAAATCCCCTAATAGATCGCTCAAATCTCAAAAATAGTAATCAGCCACAATGCTCCAATATACTAGAGCAGTATATGGATGACTTTGGTCTCGTTGACATAGGAGGCTGAAAAAACAAAAAGAGAATACACATTTTTCTGGTCAGTTCACCGCTCTTTCTCAAGAATAGATTTCTTCCTTGCAAACAATTCGGCAGCTCAAAGAATTACTCCCAAAATACATCCAATCATCATCAGCGATCACGCACCGATTTCTCTCAATATAAAAGTTGAAACAAATTTGGGCCCCCCCACCAACATGGCGCTTCAACACGTCCCTATTGAAGGACCCAGATTTGGATTCTTTCGTGAGGAAGGAATGGGATAAGTTAATGAAATTCAACGACTCCCCAACCATATCCCCATCTCTGTTGTGGGAAACCGGGAAAGCTGTTTTGAGAGAATTACGTAACGCATTAAAAATATGCAGCCGGGACGGGTGCCTGGCCCGGATGGAATCCCTGTTGAATTCATTAAACATTTTTGGCCAGTACTCGCGCCTCTATTTTTCAGAACAGTCAATGAGATAAAGGATAAAGGTAGAATTAATAGCCATATGAGCACAGCTTTAATTAAGTTTTTACTAAAGCCAGGTAAAGACCCCACTCTCCCGGCGAATTATCGGCCCTTATCACTGATTAATGTAGATATCAAGATTATCTCGAAAGCCCTCGCAGCGAGACTTGAAAAGGTACTTCCGTCGATAATCCACTATGACCAGACAGGCTTCATTAAATGCTCTCACCAATGCTATTTGCAATATTTCTTGAACCTCTTGCTGTCGCTATATGTCAGAATGCTAATATTAAAGGTATCTATCTGCTCACTAGTGACAGAACACAAAATCAATCTATATTCTGATGATATTCTTCTTCACTTACAGGAACCCAAGTATTCTCTTCAGGCAGTCTTCAATCTCATTAAAACATTTTCACAAATATCAGACTACTCTATTAACTGGACCAAATCAACAATACTCCCAATAACAGCAAACTCATGGACTCCTCCAGATCAAATCCCAGAATACCTTATTCCTATAGGAAACATTAAGTATTTAGGTATCAATATTTCGTCAAAACTCACAGAGCTAACCAATCTAAATTACACACCATTTCTGGAAAAAATCTCAGCTGATTTAAGACCCTGGAATAACTTGCCTACATCATTACTGGGAAGAATAGCGACAATAAAAATGAAAACCTTACCTCAAATAAATTATTTATTTTCAATGATTCCATTTAAGCCCACATTTAAATGGTTTCAAATCTTAGATTATGCTGTAATACATTTTTATTCAAAAAATAAGAAAAATAGTCAGTCTATCCACTCTTCAGAAAAGTAAACTGGAGGGAGGCCTAAATGCTCCTAACTTTAAACACTATTATTTAGCTAATTACAATACCTCATCAAATGGTTGCACCACAGTGAGGAGTGTGATTATTGGCTAGAATTGGAACAAACAGACTGCAACAACACCAAACTACCAAAACTCCCATTTATTTCTACTAGTCTTAAACGGCATTAATGTTCCAGGAATCCAATAATTGCATCCACCTTCACGGCTTGCTGGCAAAGTTTAGAATCGACAGGATCTCAATTAGCTCCCAGTATGCTCCCCCCAATCTGTCATAATCCAGATTCCGAAATTAATAATATACCCCTTCATTTTAGTATATGGGAACAACACGGAATTAACCACCTACAACAGCTATTTAACAATAATGTTTTTAGGATACGTGATGAACTGAATACCAACACTCCAGAGCACCCTCGAACTGCCGGAGTGTGTCAAGCAAATAATGAAGCTTCTCTCGCAAAGTAAAAGAAATCTCTCAAAAGTTTATAAATTTCTTGTACTAAATCAATCCACTTACCAATCACCAAATAGGAAGAAGACCTCTCCATGTCTGCTGACCGTAGCTACTTGATATAGATTTGTAACAATATGTTTAGAATGACAAAAAACACAAATCTACATCTGATACAATATAAAGTGCTCCATAGAACACATTTTACTCAGTACACTATGCATAAAATGGGCTTCTCTCATCTAATATATGCGTGCAATGCACCAAAAATACCCCAGACACCTATTTTCATGGGAATGTACACCAATTCAATGCTTTTGGTCTTTGGTTATACAAAAACTTGCATATATTTTAAACTGCAGGATTCCACTTTCCCCAAGATTGTGCATACTTGGCGATTTAAGCATAATTGACCTCCCTAATAAATATTCACAATCATTACTTGTCGCGTTTGCTACCGCTAAGAAAACAATTCTATTAACATCAATCAGTGGCTAAATCTCATCATAGAATATATTGCGTTAGAAAAAATATCAGCAGAATGAAAAAATCAATTACACATATACGTTGATAGGTGGTCACCTTTCCTCAGCATGCTAAATCTAGACTCTTGATTCCTTACCCTGAGTAGGATGCCATCTGACATTTGACAATAGCAAGACTATTTTCATAAGTGTGAAAGTAAGCAATAGAATTCTATATTCTGTGTTGTCGAGGTTGTTGTTGTTTTTTTATTATTCTATTTATTTCTTTTTATTTTCACACATTCTAGATCGGTTTGCATGGTGAAAAGACACTTGCATGCTGTGGGGATCTTCTCCGCTTGTCCCTGTGTTTGCTGTTCCGGAGTCTGTGGGGGTGGGACTTTTTTTCACTCCTTCCTGATCTTGGGGGTGGGGGGAAACCACTGGGGTGACCTCCTGGGGAGTAATGGTGGTGTGATGGTGACTCGCCCATGTTCCGTGGGTGCTGGGGCGGTGCCGGCTGGCACCCGCCTAGGTCCCCCGCTCTGGCTGCTGGTTGGGGGCGGTGGGGCCTCCCTGTCGCTCCTTGGGCCTACTTCCTCCTCTTCTCTCCGTTCCTTGCATCCCGCTGCGGTCGCCTCCTCCTCTTCCTGTGGGGGACCTGTGGGGTCCCCTGCGGGCTGTGGGGCCTGCTGTGGGGTTCTTTTCCCTGCCTGGTTTTTTGGGGGGGGGGGGCCACCTACCACGCTCAGGGGCGGGTAGTGGGTGCTGGTGGGGTTCTGGGGGTGGGGTCCGGGGTTGGTGCTGGGTGGGATGGCCCTCTTCGTCGGTGGTTGTCCGGCCTAATGGGCCCGACCTGCGGGAGGCGTGCCTCTTAATCACTGACTTAGCACACACTCACACCATTCACTGTATGTATTTCTCACTAATCACATCTGGGCACATACACATATCAAAGGGTTCCTCGGGGACTAGTATGGGATCGGGAGGGTGTGGGTGTCGGATGGGCTTTCAGCACGTCTGTGCCGTTTCCCGGTCCGTGTGCCCTGCCCCTCCGCCCTGCTTGCTCCACTGGATTTTAAATGCATCACACACACTCCCCATGTTTTAATGCACCACATACACCTATCTCTGGGGGGCGGTGGGTCGTGGGGGGGGGGGGGGGGGGGGGGGGGAGGGTTTGGCTGTTAGGCAGTAGTGCCTGGCAGCCCTGCCCACACCCCCTCGGCTCACTGACTTCTCCAGATTTTAATGCACCACACCACTCGGGGGGGGGGGGGGGGGGGCACTGATACTGGGCAGGGCCAATGACTGCCAGTCGGGGACCTGGCAGTCACAGTAACAGGGGGGGAGGTGGGTCTCACTTACTTGCATGGGGGTGCTCCCGAGGCCGGCCCCCCCGGGCTGGATGACTGCCCCCCCCCCTCCCCTTTATTGCTCCCTTGGAGTGTGCCCCCTCCTTTCCAACAAACAAGGGAGACACTCCTGCCCTCGCACTGGGCGGGAACTGACTGCATCGCGGGCCCTGTGGGTTGGGGGGGCGTCTGGGTCTCCTGAGGGTGGAGGGGGGTGGCGGGCCGTGTGGGGTGAGGTGTTTGGCTGGGGGGTGGCTCTGGGTCCCTGTGGCCCCCACTGGGTGGCCGGTTGTCGGGGAGCCTCGGTGGGGCCGGCGAACCGCCCTGGGTCCCTCGGTATGGGACGTGTCCCGTCTGCCGGGCTGCTCTCGGGTGGACCCCTGGGCCTGATCCCACCCCTCTATTGATTGGGTGGGGACCTCAGCCGCCGGGGTGCGGCCACAGCAATTACAGGACACTTCTGTCAGTCTTTGTGCATGTAAAATGGTATCAATTCACTTACATGTATCCGCAGGCACACACCCCGAGGACTCTTTCACTGGGTGTGGGGTCACGCAGTTACTGCAACAAATAAGTCATGAATATGCAAATCGCTTGTGTATCCCCTTATACTCTCGTCCTGTAGACTTTTCTAATTTACATAATTAATGCCACCACACTTCAGTTGTACAGCCGGGTTCACGACCCTTGTCCTGCATGCTTCTTCTCCTGTCCTTGTCCTGTTCTATCTTGTCCTGTCCTTCCCTCACAGGGTGTAGCACTATAGCCCTTTGCAACACTAGTATTTAATGTTTCATTAAAGATAATGTAATGATTGACTTCTCTCATCCTGTTTACAATTAGTGCTTTGTCTTTTGTCTTTGTTTCTCTCTCCCTTCTAGAAACTTTGTTCTGTTCGACTGATCAAGTCTGATTCTCAATAAATCTCAATTATAATACCACAGCGGAAGCTTAAAGACTCCACTGTGACACAGTAAAACTGTTTGGGCAAAAAAGGGATACGGATTTTCCATTCTGCTTGACCAAACAGCCGAACAGGCCAAAAAAAAAAAAAAAAAAGGAGTGTATTCTCTCACACAAAAAGGCTCTGTGTAAATCTTACCCATCATCCTTTTTTTTTTCTTGGCATGGTCTCACTCTCACAACTGCCTGGATACTTTTCCATCATTCTTTCTCTGAATCCTCCTGGTACCTTTCCACCCGCTCCCCCCCCCCCCCACTATACCACTCCATCCCAGCCCGCCGCTCATGTCTCCGGACTCCCTGTGGACATGCACTTGCACCGCACTCTGCGCGCACACACACACACACACACACACACACACACACACACACACACACACACACGTCTTTTTTCACCACATGTAAAGGTCTCTCTTTTTACTCCTCCTCCACCTGTCGTCCCATATATCAGTCGCTTCCTTTTCCCACCCCTGTCTGCACCTTCAGCACAGCCCCTCTCCACCCATAAAACCAACACCACCAATATCACCACCAACAAGCAGAATTTCTCAACTTTTCCGCTTGAGGACCTAACACCAGTCTTTGGACCCTTAAAAGCCTTATCTCCCCCTGCCTATGTCCAGAGGCGGGGAAGTTAAACACTGTATACACATGGCACATTTTTTTGTTTTAATTTTTCATTTGTTTTGAGAATTACGATGATTAACAAATCTGGACTTGGTCAGATTGAATAAAACAATAATTTTAAGCACTGCACCATGCATGGATGGAATCCAGGATGATGGCCGACTTCGAATTTGACAACAAAAATAATCTGTTCCAGGGTTGAACTGTCACCATTCTAAATTTTAAAAATGATTTTGCTATAAACATCATATGAAAGTTAAAAAATTAGTCAGTCACTTTTAATATTAAGATATGAACACACAATCTTATTTAGGCAACATAAAGCATAATTCCAAGAGGGATTTGCATTACTAGCACTTTTTTTTAAACAAATTAAAAAAGGTCAGCACTGTAAAATGTAAAAACAATAAAAAAACTACCTTAAAATGTGATATATTTTGACATTCATGGTCAGACTGGTATTGGGACACAGCTGATGTCCTACTGCTTTGAATGAGAGTCTGCGAGTTCGCTTCTCAAGTTCTTCTCTCAATAGCCTTTGTTGAAACTGATACTTCTTTTGGGAAAAAAATGGCAAAGAAAAAAGCTAAACGGAAGCAAAGCAATAGTTTGATGTTCACTGAACTGAGAGCTTGTGGGGTACGCTGAGGTCTCATTTGACTGTATTTTGATATCAAATTTCTTCGACTTTCGAGGCATATTTTCCTGAATATTTTGTTTAAAATTCCAAATTGCACTTCAAATGCCTTTGAGCCTAGAGTTTCCACTGTATGTATTTAAGGTAATATACTGTACATACTGTAACAGTATTTGGCTCTGTGTTTATTGGATATGGGATGCCAACAGTATTTTTCAGGAGAGCTGAAGTGATTGAAAACATACAGTATATTTGGATTCGTATATGATTCGTCCTTTGTGACATGTATTGTTTATATTTGGGGCAGAATTGCAGCACATTGTATTGTAGTAAAGACCACGATGATACACAAATACTCATTTATGATCATTTAAAACAGCATTTTTTTCCCCTCTCCTCATCATTTTAAATTATTTTTGACAAACTTTGCTGATTATGGCCTAGTGCGAAACTATTTATCACTCACTGTACACTAAATGGTGCTCAGTAGTCCATTTGTTTCATCCCATTCCATCCCAAGCTCTGTCTACACTCACTAACCAACTGAGATTCTAACACGAGAGCTGTATTAATGTTAATGCTCTCACAAAGAAAATAACATTGTTGCTAGAGAAGTATTAATTAGGCATATGACCATTTTTTATAAAGACTGAATTGATGCAGCTCCTGTATGTGCAGAAAAAAGTATGTTGTAAGACAGGGATGACAAAAATGAAGACTAATAAAGAAAAGAAAGATAATGGGGATGTGGGAGAAAGGGACAGATGGATATAAGAAAAAGAGAGGAATTGTAACAGAAGAAACAGGTAGAGGTGTGGAGGAAGAAGTGAATGAAGAGAGCAATATGCCTAATCAATTGCTAAGCAGTATTTTCCCAAAATGGCTGTTGTCTGATATGCACAACAACACATGCACACACAATAGCTTGAATAGAATGCTGTATATCTCTGATATGTTTAATTGTACAGTATATAAGGTGTTCCAGCCGAGTCTCAGGTCTATGCAGGTGTTTGAGACCCTTTTCTTATGAGGTGTGCTTGTTAGCACAAATACTTTTTCAGCCTGAGACAGATGGCAGGTGTGAAAACAAGCCGATGGTCCAACATCAACAATCCTCTCTCTGCATTCTTATAATAAAAACTAAATAACAGGAAGACTATTCACAAATAAGAAATTATGGGAATATTTCATACGAGAACAAGACGAGCCCATTCGTTTCCTGTGCTTACCCTTTTTAATTTTGGAGCCTATTGTGCACCCAATCTCTCCTGAAAGAGCAACAAAGTAGAACTTGTTTTGATTAGATATAAGTGTTCTCACTGTACAGCACGGTATGTGAGTGGTTTACAGATCTGCCTCGCAGTTCTGAGTTTCACGATTCAAAACTCAGCACAGTAATCGTTTATAGACCTTGTTTAATTTAAAATTGTCCAAATCCTCAGAATTTCTAACCCTCAACAGTAAGTATTGATAATTTTATTTATTATAATAATAAAGACTTATATAATTAGACTGATGAGACATTTGCAAACATCATCTTGTACTTTGGAAAACAATTATCAAATCTTTGCCCATTTTCTGACATGTTACGGACCAAACCAGTAACTGAATCATAATCAATTTATGTTTGTGCATTTTTGCACAATGTCCTGTTTTTGAATAAAGGGCTGCAGTCTATTCTAGCTGACTTTGGGCACTAGTTGCCAGCCAATCACAAGGCACAGTACAGACAAACAACCATTCACACTCACATTCAAACCGAAGGACAATTTTGTGTTTTCATTTAACCTACCATGCAGGTTTTGGGAATGTGGGAAGAAACCGGAGTGCTTCCTATTATAGCCATGGAGCATATGAGAGAGAACACTTTTGAGTCGTTTTCCGGAAGAATGGAAAAGTAGCAGTCTACTGCTACTACTACACAGTCTGATACTGTGCGGCCTGTGGGAGAAAAATAAAAACGCAGCGTGGCTAATAATGTGGCTTGTGAGTTGTAGATTTTTTTACATGACATCCACATTTCATGTCATCCCCTAACTTTTAACGCCAGTAAAATTATCTGTACTGAATTTAAGCACAGAGCAGAAAAAATATTGGCAGTGCATTGTAGACCAAAGGTTTCCAAATATCCCCATTTTCAAATTTTAACTCTAATTGCAGTTACGGTATTAGTTTGTTCCCATCCCAGGGATATTTTACTTTTCCCCTTTTGTAAATCCAGATTGTGTTTATCAATTCATCACCCAAAAAGTATTCGGAGGGGTAAAAAAAACAAGTAACACAGAAAAGATCTTTTGGCTCAACCCCATTCTGTCTCATTGCATCATGATTTTTTATTTTTTTTTTGTATTTATTTATTTTTGAAATCTTTGCCTCTTCTCTTCCCCTTTTTCTCACCTCATGTGGTTGAGGCGAGGTGAGCGCCTGTGATGAATCTGAATGTTGCCCCTCTTCTCCAAAATTACCACAAACACCACCTTCTCTTTAGTTGTCACTCCCTCTGTCTGTCTTCACACCCACAGCTCTGCAGTCCGCTGGTGGGGACAGAAATATGTATTTAGAGATACAGTACACACAACATATGAGTCAGACATAGTGAAGAGACTATTGTAAGATTCCAGGGAATGTTGATACATAAGCTTGCAACTCTTTGTTGACGTTGTAAGCAGTTCACCTTCAACGGGTTGAAACCCTACAGGCATTTTCCTCTGAATTATTATCATTGGCTGTTGTGGGCTTTTAGTAACCCCCATCAGCCTTTGCACAGAGCATTGTCATTCGAAATGGATTGCCATTCTCTTGGCCCAACACTGTTTTGCATCTGGAAAATCTGACAGGCTTAACAGGCTTTTATCAACACAAGGCTGCCAGACACTGAGCAAGGTTTTCACATGATGCCATATGCTAATGAACAGAAGAAGTCACTTCATTAGGTGTACAGTACCTTGCTATTAGATACCTCTTCGGTCCATTATGGCATTGTAGCAATGATGTTCAAATGTGAAAAGTTTCCATAAATTCACTGATATTGGCTGTTGTATCTTTTACCAGCATAACTTCACCAAGATAGATTAATTAATATACTCATAATTTAATTCAGTTGATCTTGTCTCTGGGTTCCAATGCAGTAGTGTGGCCTCTATACACTTGTACCCTCCAGGATCTTAGACATGATCTGTGCATGAGCCAGGCATGCACAGATCATGCAGGGAATGAGGCCTCTGTAAATGGTGTACTGTGCGGATCGGACTGTGCGATGCACTGTAGGAGATTATGCAGCAAGATATTTTTTTCAGAAACATTAAAATGACTTTGTGTAGATGGCTTTCTCTTGGCTTCCCCTTTCATTCGGACACATTCTCCTTGAGGTTCTATTATAAATAAAACATTCTACATTTTTGTGTTCATTTTTTTGTAACAAAGTTGGACAATGTCATAAAATATGTGCTGCAGGGATTGAGGTTTGACTTTGTCTCAGAGAGCACTGCTCACAAACTGAAACAAAACGAGCCAATTAAGACAGGAAGTGGTTCAATAAAAATTGATCAAAAGATCGTAAACAGGAGACATTTGATGTTTAATTATTTGAATAACTTTGTTTTCCTTTGTCTGCTAATAACTGCTCTGTAATCATTGTAAACAAGTCTGTATTAACAAAGGAAGAGTAGAGCAGCCAAATATTGTACTCAAGATTACTGTCACTTGAGAATAACATGAATCAATTAAATGCTAAAAATAGTCCTCCAAATAATTAAAGGTATTCAGTGAAATTACTTAAGTACTGGGTAACTGGTGAGTAACCTAATTTATTTATGAACATCAACATCAAATAGACAAAAATATAAACTAGGAATGTGCAAATTCAGATATTGCCTAACAATATCACTTTAAACTTTTTATAAAATAATATAAATGAAGGCAAATTGAGCCACAAGAAATGGTCTTAAATCAACTTTCTTTGTTTATGCTTGTGAAACATTATAATAGTCTGACCAGGCAGAGATAATTAATATTATTATGACTTTCATCATATTGAACTTTGACAGGTAGATTCACTCGTATTTATCAGCCATGCTGACATCTTTCTGCCAATATACATCTTTATCTTCAGTGCTGCGCATACATTGCAGATTGCTTTTTCTCCCTATTCCTTTGTAATGCGCACAACACTTTCTACAGGTACAGAGCGCTCCGACAGGTCTGTAACAGAGTAAAAGTAATGCCCATCTATCCATTTTCAATGCCGCTTATGCTGTGCAGGGTTGCGGGATGCTAGAACCTACCCCAGCTGACTTTGGGCGAAAGGAGGACTATACCCTGAACTGGTTGCCAGTCAGTCGCAGATCCCATATAGACATGGACAACCAATTCGCACTCACATTCACACCGTCACTGAGTGGCAACTGAACCCACGCTGCCTGTACCAAAGTCAGGTGAATGTACCACTACACCATCGGTGACGTAAAAGTAATGTAGTAGTACAATTTATCCAAAACGTTACTTAAGTAAATGTAGCATGTTATTACCCACCTCTTGTAATAAACAATGTTTTCTAGTCTGGCCATACACCATACATAATATGAACAAAAGTACTGGAAATGAAAGAAACATTGGAGTTGATCCCAAGCGCTAACGGCTTGACCTCATCTCCACATTTTTTTAGTTTGTCTGTACGAATTTTTGTCAATCCAAAAAATCACTTGTGAGGTCGGAGTTTAACTTGTGTTGCTAATCAGAATCTCTATTCTAGTTCTCAGATGTTTGATTGGGTTGAGGTCAAGGCTGGTCAAGTTCTTCCAAACTCATCTAAGCACACACCCATGGACCTCTCTTTTTCCACTGGGCCACAGTCACAACAAATTAAATGGTACCACAGGACATGTATTACAATATCAAGTACTCATCCAACAATTGATTGAATAATTAATGAATTAATTGAAAGGCGTGGTCCAACAATATAGTGTTTTTCCACCTGCATGCTCCTCAATGAACGTTTTTGTTCGTTCACACGTATTTCTATCTGAAAAGGCGAGTGAAAGGCTCATATTGTGATGCATAAAGGTCACATGGAAGCACACAGACACCATCACCTCGCACGGACCTTCAGCTCACACTGGTTCTAACACTGTGCATTTACAAAAAAACAGCTCTATTGGTTACCTGATACTAGCGAGTACACTGTGCATCTTAAGCATTCTTTTAACTCGCACGGGATGCATATGGTGCTGAACAGCTTTACTGCAGCTCTATATAGGAGCAACAGTCTGCTCCTGTATGGCCCTGAGCAGTGCCAAAGGTTGAGAACATGTTGCTTTATACATGTAAACTGCTCTGAACTCGCAGATTCTCTGTGTGAGATGTTTGATCACACAAAACTTGTGTGACGCCATAAAGTGAATCAGTACAGTATTTGGTAATACAGTAATCCCTTATCGTGGGGATTAGGTTCCGGATCACCCCCACAATAGGTGAAATCCACGACGTAGCGTGTATGTTTTAGGGGTCGCCACAGCGTGTCATCCTTTTCCATATATGCCTAGCTCCTGCATCCTCCTCTCTAACACCAATTGCCCTCATGTCTTCCCTCACTACATCAATCAACCTTCTCTTTGGTCTTCTTCCAGCTCTCCCGATCGAAGTCTGCTCTCTCTAACTTTGTCTCCAAAACATCTAACCTTGGCTTTCCCTCTGATAAGCTAATTTCTAATCATATCCAACCTGGTCACTCCTTGAGAGAACCTCAACATCTTCTTTTCTGCCACCTCCAGCTCTGGCTCCTGTTGTCTCTTAAGTGACACTGTCTCTAATCTAACTTTATTCCTCTATAGTTCCCACAGCTCTGCACATCACCCTTGTTCTTAAAAATGGGCACCAGCACACTTTTCCTCCATTCCTCAAGCATCTTCTCACCTGCTAGAATTTTGTTGAACAAGCTGGTCAAAAACTCCACAGCCACCTCTCCTAGATGCTTCCATACCTCCACAGGAATGTCACCAGGACCAACTGCCTGTCCATTTTTCATCCTCTTTAGTGCCTTTCTAACTTCCCCCTTGTTAATCATTGCCACTTCCTGGTCCACCACACATGCCTCTTCTACTCTTCCTTCTCTCTCATTTTCCTCATCCATCAACTCCTAAAGTATTCTTTTCATCTATCCAGCACACTACTGGCACCAGTCAACACATTTCCATCTCTATTCTTAAATCACCCTAACCTGCTGCACATCCTTCCCATCTCTAACCCTCTGTCTGGCCAACCTGGATAGATAATTTTCTCCTTCTTTAGTGTCCAACCTGGCATAGACAGTGGGTACGGAAAGTATTAGGACCCGATTAAATTTTTTTCACTATTTGTCATATAGCACCCATTTTTTCCTCATTACACAGCACCCCATATTGACAGAAAAAACGGAATTGTCGACATTTTTTCAGATTTATTAAAGAAGAAAAACTGAAATATTAGAAAGCCCATAAGTATTCAGACCCTTTGCTGTGACACTCATATATTCAACTCGAGTGCTGTCCATTTCTTCTAATCATCCTTGAGATGGTTCTACACCTTCATTGGAGTCCAGCTGTGTTTGATTATACTGATTGGACTTGATTAGGAAAGCCACACACCTGTCTATATAAGACCTTAGCGCTCACAGTGGATGTCAGAGCAAATGAGATCAAAGGAACTGCCTGAAGAGCTCAGAGACAGAATTGTGGCAAGGCACAGATCTGGCCAAGGTTACAAAAAAATTCTGCTGCACTTAAGCTTCCTTAAGAGCACAGTGGTCTCCATAATCCTTAAATGGAAGACGTTTGGGATGACCAGAACCCTTCCTAGAGCTGGCCGTCCGGCCAAACTGAGCAATCTGGGGAGAAGAGCCTTGGTGAGACAGGTAAACAAGAACCCAAAGATCACTCTGGCTGAGCTCCAGAGATGCAGTCGAGAGATAGGAGAAAGTTCTTGAACGTTAACCATCACTGCAGCCAGTCAGGGCTTTATGGTAGAGTGGCCCAACGGAAGCCTCTCCTCAGTGCAAGACGCATGAAAGCCCGCATGGAGTTATCTAAAAAACACCTGAAGAACTCCAAGATGGTGGGAAATAAGATTCTCTGGTCTGACGAGACCAAGATAAAACCTTTTTGCCTTAATTCTAAGTGGTATGTGTGGAGAAAACCAGGCATTGCTCAGTGAAGCCTGGTGGTGGCAGCATCATGCTGTGGTTGTGTTTTTCAGCTGCAGGGACAGGGAGGCTGGTTGCAATCGAAGAAAAGAAGAATGCGGCCAAGTACAGGGATATCCTGGACGAAAACCTTCTCTAGAGTGCTCAGGACCTCAGACTGGGCCGAAGGTTCTTCTTTCAACAAGACAATGACCCTAAGCACACATCTAAATGGCTTCAGAACAACTCCGTGGCTATTCTTGAATGGCCCAGCCAGAGCCTTGACTTAAACCCAATTGATCTGGAAAGACCCGAAAATGTCTGTCCACCAACGTTCACCATCCAACCTGATGGAACTGGAGAGGATCTGCCAGAGGATCCCCAAATCCAGGTGTGAAAGACTCATGGCTGTATTAGCTCAAAAGGGTGCTTCTATTAAATACTGAGCAAAGGGTCTGATTACTTGTGATATTTCAGTTTTTCATTTTTGATAAATCTGCAAAAATTTCAAAAATTCAATTTTTTTCTGTCAATATGGGTTGCTGTGAGGGACTTTTTCTTTTTTTGTAACCTTGGCCAGATACGTGCCTTGCCACTATTCTGTCTCTGAGCTCTTCAGGCAGTTCCTTTGACCTAATGATTCTCCTTTGCTCTGACATGCACTGTGAGCTGTAAGGTCTTATATAGACAGGTGTGTGGGTTTCCTAATCAAGTCCAATCAGTATAATCAAACACAGCTGGACTCCAATGAAGGTGTAGAACCAGCTCAAGGATGATCAGAAGAAATGGACAGCACCCGAGTTAAATATGAGTGTCACAGCAAAGGGTCTGAATACTTATGGCTGTGATATTTCAGTTTTTCTTTTTTAATAAATCTGAAAAAAATTCAACAATTCCGTTTTTCTGTCAGTATGGGGTGCTGCGTGTATATTGAGGAAAAAAAATGAACTTAAATGATTTCAAAGTGCCTTTTCTGAAGGACCGGTTTGATTTTTGCTAACTGCCTTAACTGGAAAATGCTAGACCACGGCTTTAATCTGGGTGTCAAATTTAAGATCAGTGTCCACTTTTATACCTAGGTTGTTAATGATGGACTTTTGATATTGCACGAAGGAACCCAAATTAACTAGGGGGGTCAAAGAAGTGCCTGTCTTCTTCTCATTAAAATTTCAAAAGTTAAGAGACATCCAGGCCTTAATATCATGTAAGCACTCAAGGAATGGCTTAGCACACTAGGAATCAGACTTTTTAAGGGGTGCATAGATCTGACTGTCATCTGCATAGCAATGAACATAAATACCATGTTTCCTGAGAATTGAGCCAAGTGGGAGTAAATAGAGGGAAAATGAGAGGGCCAAGCACAGAACCCTGTGGCACCCCATGTGAAAGGGGAGCAGTGGAGGACACAGAGTCAGCAAGGCTAACACAAAAGGTTCGCTGAGACAGGTAGGATCTGAACCATTCAAGTGCTGTGCCTCTGATGCCCACCCACTGCTCCAAACAAGTAATCAGGATATCATGGTCCACAGTATCAAAGGCTGCAGTCAGACCTAAAAGTACTAAGACAACACAGTGACCAGCGTCGGTAGCTAAAAAGATGTCAGTAAAAACTCTTAAAAGCGCTGATTTGTGGTGTGCAATGTTTTAAAACCAGATTGGAGTGGCGCAATAATATTTTGTTTATTAATAAAACTCCATAACCTGGGATAAGAGAATCTTTTCCAAGAAAGGAAAGGCAATTTGGAGATTGGCCTAAAATTTGCCAAGACAGTGAGTGGGATCCAGCCCAGGTTTTTTTTTTTTTTTTTTTTAAACAAAGGTTGCACAACGGCATGTTTAAAATTAATGGGAGCCACTCCTGCAGACAGACTACTATTAATAACTACAGTAAACGATGGCCCAATAGAAGGGAACACCTCCTTAAAAAGTCGGGGAGGTACAATATCACTTGGGGAATCTAAAGGCTTCAAGTGACTAACAATTTCCTGCACAAATTGCAGGGGCACAAGCTCAAAATGGTCTAAAACAGCAGAGCAGGGAGCAAACACTGAAGGATCAAAACTACGGGGTGAAATAAGTGCTCTGGCAGAAGTGACTTTATCAAGGAAAAAGTGAAGAAAGTTTTCACATACAGCCAGGGAAACGTCAATTCCAACAGTCTGTGGGGCATTCAAGGCAGAGTTGATAACCTTAAACAGAACACAAGGCTTGTGGGAGTTTAATAGAACAATATCAGAAAAATATTTTTTCTTAGCGTCTTTCACAGTGGATTGGTAATGACGCCAGGAGTCTCTCAACATTTGGAAAGAGACTTGTAATATTTCCTTTTTCCACTTTCTCTCAGCTCTTCGACAGGCTTGTCTGGAAGCATGGTTGTTTCATTCAACCAGGGCTAAGCCTCTGTTTTTGTTTTTTGCCTTCTTTTTTTAATGGGGCCGCAATGTCCATAGTCGTGTGACAGGTGTCGAGGAACCAAGTGTTAAGAGACTCAGTATCATTATAGACACTTACAGGTTTGACACATTTTTGACTGAAGACAGTCGAGAAGTAAGCAGCAGTGGAAGAGTTAATAACTCGACATCGGCGAGCAGTAGCAGAAGGTTTGACTGTTTGACAGCAAACAGTAGCTTCAAACACTAAAGGCATATGATCAGAGAAAAAAACATCACAGATCTCCAGATTAGAGACAGACAAACCATAAGATAAAACAAGATCAAGTGCGTGACCACGTTCCTGTGTATTCCCAATTACAGACTGAACAAGATTAAAAGAGTCGATGATGCTTAGAAAGTCACTCACTAATGGGTTATTGCGACAACACGTGAATATTACAATCACCAACAATAAGAACCCGGTCATATTCAGGCATAATATCCGCCAAGAACATAGAGAAGTCTGTTAAAAAGTCTTTGTTATATTTAGGAAGCTGCGATAAACAACCGCACACAATACCGTGTGTAAATGTCCCAGTTCAAACTGATTCAGTTCAAAGCTGGCGGGAGATGACAGTGATATCTGTTTGCATTTAAAATCACTCTTAAAAACAGTCACAATTCCTCCACCTCACCCAGATGTCTGGGGAGAAATACCAGCACTCGTCAGGTAAAAGTTCCGTAAAGAAACAGGACTCACCAGCACTCAGTCAGGTCTCGGAGATAAAGAGGAAGTACAGCTCCCGAGATATGAAGAAGTCCTTAAGGATACATGTTTTATTACCAAGTGATCTGGCGTTGACCAGGCCAAACCTAGCAGGAGCTGGTGGGTCAGGGCGAACAGCTGACGAGGAAACCCGACACAGAGGGCGCAGATACTCCAGATTCACTCCGCACCAGCGGAGACATGGAGAGGAGGGGCCGCGGGGATGGAAGGCTAAATCGGAGCCTGTCAACGTAAAAAAGACAGGCAAGAACAGGGTCCAGGGAACGCTGAGCGACACACAGGCGAGGACCAGCTCCAAAACCACCTCGATCGGGACGTGCCAACGCGGCCCTCAGCCTCACAGGCAGCCAACACGCTTTCCTCGGCGTCAGTGCCTTTTACGCCGAGGTGGTGGAGCAAGAGTACATCGGAGGTATGAAGGGATATCCGGTAGGAAAGGAAGCTCCGTTCCTCGCCGTCCGTTATAGTCCAATTTACGCACATTCCCAGCGGTGATCCTCAGATCTAGTAGCGTTTGGCGACCATATACCTGCAGAGAGTTGACGGTTTGTACAAGTGTTGCAAACAGAAAAAAACGCATACAACAGGTGGAGCAGCTGACGGCCTGCCTGACACACTGGCGCCATCCCGCGATATGACGAATTATGCATGATAGAAATATAAAAAATAATCTGCAATGCAATGAATCTGCAATAGGTGAACTGCGATATAGTGAGGGAACACTGTACAGTAGTTTAAGAACATATAACCTGGATTCTAACACTATTGAGAGGCATGATTGGACATACTTGTACAATAGCAGAGCATGATCTGCTGTATACTGCATTTTATGCTGAAAGTACAAGCAACAAGGTCACTGATGGTGTAGAGGTTCACTCGCCTGACTTTGAAGCAGGTAGTGTGTGTTCTGCCTTTTGCTTGAAGTGCGCTGGGATAAGATCACTTCAACTTGAAAAGGAGTTAGAGTGGTATAGAAATTGATAGATGGATGGATCCTAGCAATTTTTATTCACCCCTAATTCATTTAATTTTCGTAACTTTACCTTAGCAGCATCATTTTTAGTGGACTCTTTGATTGAGTGTATGTTTGGCTAAAAATAAAATCAAGAGCAAAACTAATCGCTTATTTTGAAACATGCTTCTGTGTTAGCGCAAGGTTATGAACAAAGTCTGTTTGACTATTGGACGCTGCAGTGGAAACTAGGTTATTGTCACTGATGCCCCGGAGCAAAGCGAGCAACATGCCTGCTGCCTACAGTAATACCAACATGCTGTCTAGTATCCAGTCTTAGAAGGGAGTATGTGTGCATACTTTTGCAGCTCATATTATATTCTTGATTTTCCTGAGATTAATAACGAGGGATTGTTCATTTAAAATAGGGGTGTCATTGTAGTTCAGGGGACTCATACAGCCTAATTTGATGTCAAAGGAGCCAGACCACAAAAATTATACCATACTTAATATAATTATAAATTACAGTAAGTGTTTCCCTTTGTTTAAATGCAAATCAAAAGAAGTACATAAGGAAAATCTTTAGATTTAATGACATTAAAAAAATATATTTTACAAAAAAACCTCAGCTTGAGAAATGTTTGCGTCAGTTTGTCATCTACATGTGTGCAAAGTAATTGATCACAGTGATTGTATTTTGAGGCAAAAAACTTGATGTCACAGGTATTTGGAACTGAAAAATATAGTAATGCACTTTAAAATTACATAAATTTTTGAACAATGAATTTTTACCACTCGATTTTCTACATTAGCATAATAATTATCAAAATTATCCTTAGTCCCCACCGCCACAATGTTATGTATTTTTTTCACTTTCAAATTCATCCTGTGGACCAGGTACCAACCGCAAGATTGCGGCGCATGCATACGCAGCGGCTGCTCTCTGTCCCAAACAAACGGTGCTTTTGGGTTTTTTGTCTTATAAATCAGTGTTTTAGTCCGTATTCGTCGTGTTCCAAGATGCAGATACAGTCGCAAACTTCTGATTGACATCGGCAGAACTACTTTCACGGAGTTAAACTCTACTCTCACTGAGGAGCTACGGAACTGCGGGTTGCTTCAGGTACCTGCAACAGCTGCAACCCCCACTCCTGCGTCATGCCCAGAGTGGAGGCGCTACGAACAGCGAAGGAGGAAGCAGAAACTGGGCAAGCGCGGAGGTATCTGAGCTAGGCAAGCGGCTAAACCACACAAGCCGACTATTCCCTCCATCGTGTTAGCCAACGTACGCTCTCTGGACAACAAGCTGTATTATATTCGACTGCTCTGATCTACTCGTAAGACTGTGTTTTTGTGTTTGTGGAAACATGGCTTAACAGCAGCGTTCCGACAGCGCCATTCAGCTCGACTGGCTAGCATGCTACCCAGCGGACAGAACTCTCGCGGGAGCCAACACTCACGCCGGCAGACTGTGTGTTTACTTCAATGACGCCTGTTGCCGGGACGCTACACTGCTCACCGCTACTGGAGTTTATGGCTCTGAAGTGCTGGCCGTTTTATTTACTGAGGGAATTCGCTGCCATACTGCTTGTGGCAGTCTATAATCCTCCAAACTCCAGCAATAACAGGAGTGAGGCGTAAATGAGCTACACCATCATATCAATGAACAGCTGACGGCCCACCCAGATGCTTTCCTCATCCTAGCTGGGAACTTTAACTATGCTGACCCCAAGGCTGTGTCTCCTAAACTTAAATATTGACTTTCCAATACGGGGAAATAACACTGGACAATGTTTCTACTCCCCTGTGAGGGGCCTACAAGGCACTTCCCCTCCCCCACCTCGGCGCCTAAGGTCATCTCACTGTTATGCTAATCCCAGTTTACAGACCACTGGTTAAAGTCTCCCAACCAGTTAGGAAACGGGTATGAGTGTGGCCAGAAGGGTCCCTTGAGGCACTTAGACTGTTTTGCCACCACAGACTGGACCATGTACAAACAGGCTGCCACCTACAACTCCATCACAAACCTTTAGGAGTACACAGAGACTGTTACTGCTTACATCAGCAAGTGTATGGATGATGTCACAACCACCAAGTCCAGCACTGCCCGTGCCAATCAGAAGCCATGGCTGTCGGGCGAGGTCTACAGACTACTGAAGGTCCGCAACACGGCTTTTAGGTCTGGGGATGAGGAGGGCCTGAGGACAGCCAGGGCCAATCTGTCTCGTGGCATCAGGGAGGCCAAGAGGAAGTACTGCAGGAAGATCGCCCACCGCTTCAGTGACACAAGGAGTCTGTGGCGAGGTATTCAGACCATTACGGACTATAAACCCTCACCACAGCTCCACCTCCCTGCTAAACAAGATGAATGACGACTGGTGGACGACTGGTTAGAGCATCTGCCTCACAGTTCTGAGGACAGGGGTTCAATCCCCCGCCCCGCCTGTGTCGAGTTTGAATGTTCTCCCCGTGCCTGCGTGGGTTTTCTCCGGGCACTCCGGTTTCCTCCCATATCCCAAAAACATGCATGGTAGGTTAACTTGACAACTCTAAATTTCCCGTAGGTGTGAATGTGAGTGCAAATGGTTGTTTGTTTGTATGTGCCCTACGATTGGTTGGCAACCAGTTCAGGGTGTACCCCGCCTCCTGCCCGATGATAGCTAGTATAGGCTCCAGCACGTCCTCGACCCTAGTGAGGAGAAGCGGCTCAGAAAATGGATGGATGGTGGACTTCTTCGCTCGCTTTGAGGCACACAACAGCACCCCTGCACACAAGACTCCACCCACTCCTGGTGACTAAGTGCTGACACTGACCCGGGACAGCATGAAAAAATCTCTCTAGGATCAACACACGAAAAGCCCCGGGCCCAGATAACATACTGTTCTGAGGGACTGTGCAGCTGAACTCACAGACGTCTTCACGGACATCTTCAACACCTCCTTGAGTCAGGGTGTTGTCACCACGTGCTTCAAAGCCACCACCATCATCCCGGTCCCGAAGAAGTCATCTCCCTCCTGCCTAAATGACTACCGTCCGGTAAAGCTCACTCCAATCCCGATGAAGTGCTTCGAGTGGGTAGTAATGTACCACGCCAAGTTCCCCCCCCCCTCCTTGGACCACTTCCAGTTTGCATATCGGTCCAAACGGTCAACTGATGACGCCGTCTCCACCGCCCTCCACTCTGCCCTCACCCACCTGGACCCTAAGGACTCATGTGTCAGAATGCTGTTCATAGACTTCAGCTCAGCATTCAATACCATCATCCCTAAACACCTCATCTAGAAACTCGACAAGCTGGGGCTCAACACTACAATGTGCAACTGGCGGCTGGACTTTCTGACAGGGAGACAGGCAGTACGGGTCGGCAGCAACACATCCAGCACCGTCACTCTGAGCACGGGGGCGCCTCAAGGTTGTGTGTTGAGCCCCCTCCTCTTCACCCTGCTGACCTATGACTGCACACCGAGATACAACTCCAACGTCTTCATCAAGTTTGCAGACGACATAACTGTGGTGGGTCTCATCAGCATTGGAGACGAGACAGACTACAGGAGTGAGGTGAGCCCTCTGGCTGGGTGGTGCACGGTCAACCATCTCTCTCTGAACATGGAAAAAACCAAGGAGATTGTTGTGGACTTCAGGAGAGCGCACTCCCAGCATGCTCCCCTGAACATTAACGGTGCTGGGGTGGAGAGGGTGCTCAGCACCAAGTTTGCAGATTCAATTAATATTTTGTATACTGTATATACTATATTATTATTATTTAGCTTTTATATTTATGTTATTATTTTTTACTGTCTTTTGTAGCACCGTGGGCCCTTGAGTACTATAATTTCAATCCTCTGTATGTGTTACACATATTGAAGAATTGACAAAAGTACCTTGTAAGCGGGGTGGTTTAGGCCCACGGGCCTTATCTTTGAGACCACGGATTTAAAACATCATACCCTCGTATTAATGATATTGGAACCTCGAAAGTCAAACACATTCCCTACTGGCATTCTGGTCCATCACTGAGTTGTTGGGATTTTAAAACGATTTGCTCAAATAACTAACTGTACAGGCAATCTTTGAAGTAACGTTTAATATTCTGATAGGGCACAAGTGACACAGCTTCCAGTATCTATTCTTCTTCTTTTCCTATGATGTTGTTTCACTACAAGCAGCAGCAGAACACTGACGTTCTTTCTGCAAATTTTTAATGCCCCTCACAGTCGTAATACTGTACATTGATGCCAAATTAGTTTCTGTATGTGCAGCAGGATGTGTTGAGCATTGAAGTTGCGGGAATAGAGTACTGTGTGTGTTTATCCTTTGCTCTTGTGTGGTTTTGATAGCATATTGTATTGGGAATGCATACATGTAAATGCAGGTGAATGTTGGGTTTTTCATTTTTCCGTCTGGGTGTGTGCTTCATATAAATGGCGAGTAGCATTCTCTTTTTGTTCCCCACTAATGGCATCCTTAGCAGGGCTATTACGATTGAAACCACGTTGCCACAGAAACACAGCTTGTCCCTGTGAATTAGAAGTATTTCACTCCCTCTCTTGTTCACCCTCGCTCTCGCTTTCTGTCACTCTCATTCTCAACCAGCTCTGTACTCTTTCGCCATTCCGCTCTCGTTCATCTCTTCCTCTCCACCTGTCCGCAGCTAAACGTGACAGACTTGAAGCTGATGTCTAAGGAGAGGGGTGCATGTACATGAAAGAGAGAGCGCAGCAGTCAAAGGTTCTGTGAGGGAGGAAAGGAGGATGAACTAAAAGAGGAACGGATAGAACTTTAGATGGTAATGACGATATTTCAAGTTCAACAACAGCTAACAGAAGTAAGGCTGCCTTTAGAATTGAAATTGTCCCACTGAGATAGGAGAACATTTGGGCAGAAGAATATTTATTCAGAAAATACTAATCTAGACAGCCAACTAAGAAAAGCCACCACAAAAAACAATTACAATGTCACTCAGTAGAGCACTGACCTCCAACACAATCAAAACAGAAAAAGAAAAAAAAAGAGTTGAAGGATATTATTTTTGTTTGTTAGCATCCTAGTTCCTGCTTCATGGAGGATGGCTTAAGTGGGAGACAAACAAAAAAACGTAACATCTTAACCAATTTTTTAAATGTGGGACTCCGCACATGACGAGGAAAGAAAACTCGTGTGTATGCTTACTGGTCTTATAGTTTCTGGTGTAATCAGGATAACCATCACAGCACGCCACACACATTATGAAATCTCCACTGACAATTGAGGTTGCTTTTTATGTTTCCGTTCCTATTTGCAGACAAAGAATGGCATCATAGTGTAACTCTCAGGCGAGTGAGAAAACCAACTGGCGCTTTGTCAGTTCTTATTTGAACCGGCACAGATTCAGCTCTTGCACAATTTGGCACCAGAACTGTTTCTGCACTGGAACTGATTTGATGAGAATGCGGCATCGTGAGTGCTGGAAACTGCATGATGTTAATGGTCAAATGAAAATGTACTATTTTTATTCTGTCCAAAAATATTAATACAAAACAATACAACTCGCCTTATGCTTTCATACATAGCAGAATTAAGAACTATGAAAATTCCCCTGATGAAGAACAAACTTTTATCAGACCATTCAATTATCTAGAAATGAAATTAGCTCATTGTGTGAAATGCTGTTTTAATTGGGTTTTGTAGCTGTGTTTCCACATAAAACAAGCAGTGTACACTACATTTCAGTGTGCTTCAAAAGTTGTAAAGGGTAACTAACGTACTTTTCGGTACCGGACCACTGCTGGTATCCTTCTGTTAGGATATATTACCTAGAGCAGGGGTGTCATACTCATTTTCTCACAGGCCATATTGTTGGGACGGTTTCCCTTCAGGGGGCCGTTATGACTGTGAAACCATATACTGTAAATTTTTCATCGCCTCATCATAGTCTTACGTAGACACAACAAACTGATGGATAACTACTTTTGAAATCAGAAGTCAAGGATAAGAGTTTGTTCAACATTTTTCCAAGTTACTGTAATAAGGGGTTTGGTAATGAAAAACCTGCTTGCAATATCTCAGTGTTATTATTTATTACATACTATATGGCGATTTTAAATTTTAGAATAGATTATAGCAAGAGTCATGGAAGTTGGTGCACATGATTTTTTTTTCGTGAGCCACATTAAATGATGTGGTGGGCCGGATGTGGCCCCCGGGCCTTAAGTTTGATATATTTGACCTAGAGGGTGGTGCTCAACACACTTAAGTAATTATTTTGATTGGTTGATAGAGAATTGTAAGACCGTGGAATCGAAAGAAGCAAAAAAAAAAAAGTGACATATTCCACAAACAGCTTCTTGTATTAGCAGCCATATGCCAAATGAAACAAACGCAAAATGTAATCGGCTTGGAAAACTTTTTCATTTTGTACAAACCAGATCGTGTGCTTGATTATGGCTGAATCAACACCCTGAAACTGTCATCAAAACCGAGGAGAGACATTTAAGTGAAGAGCAGGGATAATATATTTGAACAAGAAAGGCTTGATTAGAATATAGTGATGAGCTTGAGAATTAAAAGCAGAGGGAGTTTGAGACAGTCCTATATTCCATATTGATGGAATATAAAATAGGGTGAGAAAATTGAGAGAATGAGAAAGTGGAAGAGAAGACGAGAGAGAGATTGATTATGTTCTTCTAAGTGCTTCCGGCATTATTGGAACTGTACAGTCCTCCCAACCAGGCAATTTGAATTAACATTCCAGAGACTTATTGAGAGAGGGGGGATGGAGAAGCAGGACAAGGGGGTTAAGAGTGAGAAGGGGAGAGGGAAGAAGGTTAGGAGCAAGGGTATGAAGGGGGCGGGTTGGCAGGGAGACAGAGAAAGAGAGTGAGGGTCTGGAGGGAGGACAGAGATAGAATAACTGGGTTCAAAAGTAGGACAGAGTGAGAGATGGCAAGAGACAAAGGGGAAAAGCTGGAGAAATGAGCATTAAACGTTTGAGCAAAAGCAAAAGACAAGCCAATTTGAAAAGATCAACACGCTAAACTCTACTTTCATGAATTCCAGCTGGGCACTGTGCATAATAATCCATTTCAACCATAATGCGTTTAGAAATTCGACTTTAAATATTCATTCCAAATGCTGAGACAAATCCAATTGGGGGATAGCATTAATCCAATCAGGAACGAGACGAGAGTGAAAGAGTTGGTCTTAAGTTAAGAGAAAATGGATAGATGGGCTTGGATAAGGTTCTGGTGGAGCGGTCGACCAAGCAAAGCACGTCAAGGTTCAAGACAGGACAGCACAAACTTTATAGAGTTCCATTGTCCAAAGTTGGGAACAAAAATAGCAGATCCATACCATAACAATTTTTGGCAGTCCTCCACCGAGGACAACTGGTGGTTGGTACCTACAGTTTTCCGTTACCTAAAAGGAGGAGGGAGACACACTGCATTTTGTTGACACTGCAGTTTGAGTAACGGTGGCAATGCCCCAATTTTTGGTACTGTTATACTTTATAACTAATTTGCATTTTATATTTTAATACAGACCACAAATTAAATCGTGAAACAAGTATATAGTACAATATAGTGCTATTTTAAGTAATTTACTTGGTGTGTGTGTGATTCTCTGTCCAAGGATATGGTGTCAACAGCCCCTAGTTCATTCAAACAGACTAATATGTGGCATGACTATCATATGCCATTTTTTATTGGCATGTGGGTCACTTATGATTGAGCCCTTTGAAACGTGTCACCTCCAGTGTGATGTGACCGAGAAAATAAAGAGTGTTTATATATGCGATGCTGCGATTATGAGACAGATTAACATTTAAATTTTGTTTGCAGGTTTTATGACGAATAACAAATGAGTTTTGTTTTTCTGTGGAAGAAAAAAAATAATTCAGTGGTACCTTAAATATGAGCAGGACCAGGTAGATTGGTCCAAAGAGAAACAAACGTCTAGTGACAAAGCTTGAGGAAAAGAAAATTGTAACCAGAGTCAAAAGTGCCACAAATTCAACAGGTGGAGCGGCCTCTTCCTTTCTCATGCCCGTTTGCACGTCTTCCACCTCCCTCCTGATCGAGGAGGAGCGGTCCCTGCCCTGCACAGGTCACACAAAGCAAATATGAAGTCACGCTTCATGGTGCATGTGGATCACATTAGTCTTAAGAGGAAGGACTTGGAAATGAAATGCCAATGATGGAGCCCTTGCCTCTTCAGTCTAATGAGAATCCTGAGCAGGTGATCATTTATGGTTGAGAAGAGCTTGTCAAGATGTTTCACATCAGGTCAGTTTTACAGCGTTTTGTAGATTATAAATGCTGTTGGTTGCTTGAGAATACCACTGATTAGGAGATGATCGTCTTTACCACGTAGTTAAATTTTAGAAGCATCATGTTGCTTCCATTTACACTGAAAAAGTGTTTCGTTAGTGTGCATCCATCATGTCCCATCTGGTTCAATTCATTGAAACCTGTAAATAGCGTTTCGGTTTTTGGACCAATGCACCTTCAGTTTGGCCACAGATGTGATGGGCTCTTTGTAGCTCCGTGTGTTATCTCATGTTGCTTTGAAAAGTCACAAATCAAAGAGTACAGTTTCAATTCTTCTTTAAAACTGGCAAACGATAATAATTCACCTCAGATGTAATGTGACTTAACTGTGTTTCGATTTTTTTCTGGTCAGCATGTCAGCCTTCTCTATTCATTTACAGCACAGGCATTGACTATGCTTTTATAGGTTATGGGTTATATGTTACAGTGGCGGCACGGTGGTCGACTGGTTAGAGCGTCTGCCTCACAGTTCTGAGGACCGGGGGTTCAATCCCTCCCATACTCTGGTATGGGAGGAGTTCGGTGAGGCCATGGAGAAAGACTTCTGGACGGCTTCGAGGGAATTCTGGTCCACCGTCGGGCGTCTCAGGAGGGGGAAGCAGTGCACCATCAACACTGTGTATAGTGGGGATGGGGCGCTGCTGACCTCGACCTCGGGACGCTGTGAGCCGGTGGGGAGAATACTTCGAAGACCTCCTCAATTCCACCAACACGCCTTACCATGAGGAAGCAGAGCCTGCGTTCTCTGAGGCGGGCTCTCCTATCTCTGGGGTTGAGGTCACCGAGGTGGTTAAAAAGCTCCTCGGTGGCAAGGCCCTGGGGGTGGATGAGATTCGCCCAGAGTTCCTGAAGGCTCTGGATGTTGTGGGGCTGTCCTGGCTGACACGCCTCTGCAACATCGCGTGGACATCGGGGACAGTGCCTATGGATTGGCAGACTGGGGTGGTGGTGCCCCTTTTTAAGAAGGGGGACCGGAGGGTGTGTTCCAACTACAGGGGGATCACACTCCTCAGCCTCCCTGGTAAGGTCTATTCAGGGGTGCTGGAGAGGAGGGTCGCCGGGAAGTCGAATCTCAGATTCAGGAGGGGGATTGTAGTTTTCGTCCTGGCCGTGGACCAGCTCTACATCCTCGGCAGGGTCCTCGAGGGTGCATGGGAGTTCGCCCAACCAGTCTACATGTGTGTCCGTGTCCTTCGGGGGGTCCTTTGGGGGGTGCTATGTATGGGGTACCGAACTCCCTGATACTGGCTGTTCGGTCCCTGTCCGACCGGAGTCAGAGTTTGGTCCGCATATCCGGCATTAAGTCGGACTCATTTCCGGTGAAGGTTGAACTCAGCCAAGGGTGCCCTTTATCACCGATTCTGTTCATAACTTTTATGGACAGAATTTCAAGGCACAGCCGAGGTGTAGACGGGGTCCAGTTTGGTGGCCTCAGTATTGCATCTCTGATTTTTGCAGGTTATGGTTCTGTTGGCTTCATCAGGCCGTGATCTCCAACTCTCACTGGAAAGGTTCGGAGCCGAGTGTGAAGCGGCTGGGATGAGAATGAGCACCTCCAAATCTGGGACCGTGGTCCTCAGTCGGAAAAGGGTGGCATGCCCTCTCCAGGTCGGGGATGCCAAGTGGAGGAGTTCAAGTATCTTGGGGTTTTGTTCACGAGTGAGGAAAGAATGGAACGAGAGATCGACAGGCGGAACGGGACATCGACAGGCGGATTGGTGCAGCGTCTGCAGTGATGCGGACTTTGTATCGGTCCGTTGTGGTAATGAACGAGCTAAGCCGAAAGGCAAAGCTCTCAATTTACCGGTCAGTCTATGTTCCTACCCTCACCTATGGTCACGAGCTGTGGGTTGTGACTGAAAGAACAAGATCCCAGATACAAGCGGCCGAAATGAGTTTCCTCCGCAGGGTGGCCGGGCTTTCCCTTAGAGATAGGGTGAGAAGCTCGGTCATCCGGGAGGAACTCAGAATAAAGCCTCTGCTCCGCCACATGGAGAGAAGCCAGATGAGGTGGCTGTGGCATCTGATTCGGATGCCTCCCTGGTGAGGTGTTCCGGCCACGTCCCACTGGGAGGAGACCCCGGGGACGACCCAGGACACGCTGGAGAGACTACGTCTTTCGGCTGGCCTGGGAACACCTCGGGATCCCCCCGGAAGAGCTGGATGAAGTGGCTGGGGAGAGGGCATACCTGCTAAAGCTACTGCCCCCGCGACCTGACCTCGGATAAGCGGTAGAAAATGGATGGATGGATGTATTCTAAAGGCCATACGAGAAATTGAGCATAACAAGCATATTTCTTCAGTCGGCAAGTGTGTTATATTTTTTTGTAGCCCTGCTTGTGTGTGACTTGAATTAAAAACATTTTAATAATATTCATCATACAGCATGCTGGGGTCAGTGGTTAACCCGTCTGCCTCACAGTCGAGAGGAGTTTGAATCTTCTCCCCTTGCTTCCGTGGGTTTTGTGTCGGTACTGCGGCTTCCTGACACATTCTCAAAACATGCTTGTTAGGTTAATTGAAGACTCTAAGTTGTCATTAGTTGAAAATGTGAGTGTCTATATGTGCCCTGCGATTTGCTGGTGACCATTTCAAGGTCACCGAGAGTCAGATGGGATAGGATCCAGCACGCCCGCGACCCTCGTGAGGACAAGCGCTGTAGAAAATAGATGTATTGAGAGTTTAGTCTGACTTTCAGACAATAAGTTGGAATCGTACGAGAAAACCGACATCATTTAACAAGAAAATTATTGAACTATGATTATTTTTATTGAGATTATAGTGTAAAAATACCTGCGTTAAGTTATTGAGTTAGTCATGTTACACTTTAAGTTTCACAAAAACTTTTTTCCTCGTAATAAAATTTAAATATTTCCTTATACCCTTCCAGCTATTCTCACAACCTTATGACTGGGGTTAAAATCGTGTAAAGCCATACATTAGTGTGACCTGAATTGCTGAAGTGAAGGCCAGCTCACCTGCTCAGTAAATAGCCCTGCTACGCAACCCTCAGCTATTGATTGTGGTTGATTGTGGCTGCTGCCAGAGCTCGTATCCTGAAAACGCTCTCCGAGGCAAACTTACTCATCACGCAAACTCGCTATAATTCAATGCAGCTTACAATGCTGCATTGTACCTCCATTACCAGCTGTAGTCTACCTGCCTGCCCGTATCTAAATCATGTTGGAAGCGCTGCAAGGGTTTACACTTTACATGTGTCCTTACTCTATTTCGGTTGTGCGTTAGCTTGGTAGGTTTATGCTTAAGTTGAGAAACAACGTGCCACTTATCACCGTAAGAGTTTTTTTTTTTTTTTTTTTTTTTGCCATCATATGAATAATGCGATTTTTATGTTTTAAAGTTGTTACATTTCATAGTGGGAGTTAAAGCCACGACCTGCTGGCTGAGCTGATTGACTTTTTTTCTTTTGAATTATTTTTAGCATCCTTTCAAAATTAATACACTTTAATCAAGAATTCAGAGGCTTTGAATGCAGAAATACCGGCGCTATCATCTTGTGGGAGGAAAAGCAAAGCAATGATGACAAGGTAAAAGGGAGACGACACACACCAAAAAGGGTATGAAAGTGAATACACTCAACCACAAACATGGATTATACATTTTTAACATGAAAGTTGTCCATCAATATGTCCAATAAACAGCAGGTGTAAATGATATGTCCATTATGAATGTGTGTGCATGCGCGTGTCTGCACGTGTGGCCACTTAGGATGCGGGATTTGGCTTCTGTTGGTTCACACTGTGTACAGGGACCAGAGGAGGAGAGGGTGCATATGAAATGCGCAGTTTTCATGCCAAAAGCTGGCATTAGTGTGGCAGCTGTTGTTTTGTGCATACGTGTGTGTGTGTCAACGTATACCTGCGTTTGTGTGTGTGTGTGTGTGTGTGTGTGTGTGTGTGCGTGGGTGCGCGTGTGTTTGTTGCAGCTGTAAAATATTCATTAATGCATGTATGCACATGCAGCCACAGCTAAAGATAAAGGGAACCAGAGCAGGCTGTCAAGTATTTATATATATATATATATATATATATATATAAATATGTATATATATAAAAAATAAAATACGTCAGTACTGTTAATATAAAATTAAATGCATCCAAGGGGTTAATAGGTCAGTAAACCAGCTGTCATTTTTTTCTAAACAAGGTGTGAATTAATCAGTATTAGAAAAAGATGGGCTGAATATTTTTTCTTCTTATGATTCTCAGATTTTTCTAAACAGTTGATACAAATGACAGTTGGAATAATGGTCATGCCATCAACTGTCAGAATATAATTTGAATGTTTTTAAACAAACCTCCCAAAGATAACAGTATTTAAAAAAAAACAAATAACTTGGTCTGTTCCAAATGATTATGCACAACAGAGTTTTAAAGAACAGAAAATAGTCATTAATGTATTTATTTTGCAGCATTAGCCAGTGATATTTACTCAAATCAAAAAGCTACTTCAACCAAAACATAATGGCAAGTCAAAGTTACATTTTGACATAGGACCCCTTATTTGATAGCAGCTTCACAATTCTTACATTTATTAAACTTGTGAGTTTCTGGAGCGTTCCTGCCTGAATACCTTTGAGATGGTGCATTGTCTTGCTTAAAGATAATTTTACTAATTAAAGCACGGTTCTTCTTTTGGAACCTTGGAAGAAAGAGGTCAGTCAAAAGGTCCACATGCTTTTCAGAGGGAATTTTCACACCTTCAGGGATTTAAAAAAAAAAAAAAAAAAAAAAAAAAAAAAGTTTTAGGCTTGAATTTTCAGAGGTGAAACTTAAGTGAAAGATTTTATAGAACCGGTATAATGGGATGTTCTGGTTGGTCACAATAAAAACAAAACAGAACAAAGAAGGATAGATAGGGATTCCTTTTCTGCAGTGTTTATCATGGCAATACAGATAGGTCACACTCAGCATTCATGGTCAAACAGGGGGAAAAAACACCCAAAGGGTCCTTAGAGTGGCAGCAAGGTGGCGCATGTCGTGAGCACATCTTAGCAAGAAAGTGTTCTTTCAAGTATTTGAATCTCAGTCCTTTCTGTGTGGAATATGCATATTGTCCCTCGCGGAGTACTCCAGTTTTCTCCCACATTCCCAAAACATGCATGTTAGCTTAATTGAACCCTCTTATTTGTCCATGGGTATGAATGTGAGTGTGTGGTACCCTTGACATTAGACCGTTTACAGCGTTTTGGTCCTGGGAAATGTTATCCAACAATTGGCCCTATAGGGTACATTAGTGTAGAGTGGACATTGTGGATTAGAAATAGACTAGACAGAATAGTACCGTACCCCTATTCCTGATAGGTCACTTTATCCATCCTTTTTCCTCTACTGCTTATCCTCACTAGGATCGCGGTCGTGCTGAAGCCTTTCCCAGCTAACTGCGGCCGAGAGGCGGGGTACACCCTGAACTGGCCGTCAACCAATCGCAGGGCACATATAAACAAACAACCATTCACACTCACATTCAGACCTACGGGCAATTTAGAGTCTTCATTTAACCTACCATGTTTTTGGGATGTGGGAGGAAACCGTAGTACCCGGAGAAAACGCACGCAGGCACGGGGTGAACATGCAAACTCCACACAGGCGAGGCTGGGATTTGAACCTGGGTCCTCAGAACTGTGAGGCAAATGTGTTAACCAGTCGGTCACCTTGCCGCCAGGTCACTTAACATTTGTGAAATATTTGCTTAATGTGTGAGGAAGGGGAAGGAGTAGGTAGTTATACTGGATAGAGGGGGGAGCGTTGGTTGTTTAAAGTGAAACTTTATGATCTTAAGGCTTCTTTATAGTCCCGCACTCACGCGGCCGACAGCGTCCGCATTGCATCACGTGACCGACGCATTGGGCCTATGCGTCACTTGACGTGCACACGGCAAAAATTGTTACTGCGCGTAGAATGCCGCAGAGATCATCTCTTGTGATTGGTCCGTTTTAGTCACATGCTGTGATGACATACTCAGCTTTCCCTTTGGTTCCACCGCTGCCTTCTTGATCAATTTTGCAGCATAATTAAACGTATCATCTGGTCATCTAGGTCCATTTGTTCTAGCAGACACTGTTCCATGGTCGCCATTGTTGTTGCTTTGTTCCTTGTTCTGGAAAGGAAAGGAAAAACGGAAATGGCCAAAAAATGCACACGAAACTCCACCCTGTGGTTTCCTAGCCAATACCAGCTGTAGCGACACCCCCGACTTGAAGGAGAACTACAGTACATTTTCAAAACTGTGCGCGTGGGTTGCGCTAGAGTATAAAGGCAAACTGCCAGCTGGATAGCCGCAGTGATGTCAGCGCGTTTGCCGCCCGCGCGAATATAAAGAAACCTTTAGTTCTTCAATTCTAACCAACATTGTGATCAGTTCATTTTTTAAATGAATGACTCTCACAGCTCATCCGACTCCAGTTTTCATTGATAAAGTAGAAAACCTGCTTCTTAGTTGGGTCAACCCACATAGTGCGGTTGTATCACTTTTGAGCTGCCACGTTCACCTTTCAGAGGCTGCTCTGTTGTGATGTGCTACAGTTGATGTTGTCCGCTTACTTTTAACACAGCACATCTTGAACCCTCTTTTCATTTGTGCTTTTATAGCGCACTCTGCTCCTTTTCATCTCGTCTTAGTAAACGCTGTGCACTGGTGTGAGATCTGTTCATCGATCGCAACATTGATGCTGTTGGGCCGCTTGTAGTCACGCAACCGTGACAGCACAGAGAGGGAAGTGAGTTTGTGCATACGAGTGAGTGCACGTTGAAAAGAACAAGTGAAAAGGTGCATATATTTGGCCTAATAGCATAGTTGCCCAAGTCATATTTGAATGAGAAGGAAAAAAATAAAAATAATTTAACCAATAAGAAGAGTCCAATTGTCTCGATTCAACCTGTGCTGACTATTATGAGCTGGATGACTGAGAATCTCTTCAGCCAAAAAGAAAAAAAAAACTTTTTTAGCAAGCACATAGGCATTTTTATGAATATTGTTTAAGTTTAAAAATGACAGGCATTTATGCTGTTTTGCTAATGCTATGGATGACTGGTAGCAAATCCAAAAATGTGTGCGCACGCTAGTCGTAACTGCACGGCTGAAGGTTGACAGTCGCCTGATGACTCCGATGGGTCGTTGTGTACCATTTTGATACTGTTGTGTTTAAAAAGCTTTGGCAGCCACAGAGGAAGTCTGTCACGGCAGCACGCACAGAGAGAGCGAGGTGAGGTGAGATGGGATGTGCCTGTGTGGAAGTCTAGAAAATAGAGCACACAGACCACAATAAATAGGTTTGACGAGAAAAAGAAGTGCAGGGAAAATAACAGAAAATATGAAACTACACAATTTTTACATTCATCCATCTATGCATCTTATCTGGTGCAGGATTGCACAATAGCAGATTTGTTTCTTCAAGAATTAAATTGAATTCAGTATTATATAATGTGTTTAAAGTATGTAGCAAAGGAATATTTTGCAAACCAAGGAAGAGGGAACAGTTCAAAAAGATGAGGACTAGTAGTCAGGAACAAGCACAATCTGGACTATTAACACTCAAAGGACTAAATTGAATAGGTGAGGGGAGAGGTCAGATTGGGTGACAGAGTACATGGTGGTGGACTTGAGGGTGGAAAAGAAGTTCATGTCAAAATGTCCGCTCCAATGTCTTTATTTCTTGGTGAGATGTGCATAAGATGACCATGCTGTCTTCATTAAAGGAGACAATTTAAATCAGTTTCCTGTTGTCCTAATGACATCTATGACATGCTTTTGTCAAAATACCCCAAGGAAGAATGAATTTACACACTCTATTTCTTGTTTTGCTGAAATGTTCCTGTCTTTAGCGGCTGGCTCATTCAAGTGAGCTACTGTATACCCCGCCCCATATACTGCTGGGCCAATGGCAAGTCTGAACTTTGTTACCATGATGACAGGGGTGTCGCCTGAGCCTTGCGACTAGATTGGCTTCTACTGGCAGAAGTAGAGGCACGAGTGTAGAGACAAAAATGTCAAGACAATACAAAAAATATTTTATATACTATACTGTGGGTACGGGGCAGTTAGACACATTCCCCAAACACAAATACCCCACAACGCCTCTGCATCGACAACTTCGCTGAGCAGTAAAGTATGTGCCGAGTATCAGAAGCTAACGCTGTTAGCTAATGCTACTCTGTGCATCCAACAAAACTCAATGCAGCTCTGCTTATCTTTGGCTTTGACATGATAGCAGGTGTGTCACAACTGTGGGGGATATGTGTGTTTCTGCATGATAGCGTTTCAGACAGTGTATTCCGAAAATGGCCTTGGATCTTCTCCATTAAAAAGTCAACTTCCATAATAATATGTCCCTGTAAGCGAAGGTGCAATATTTTGGCTTAAAATCATGCCACTGACTTGGCTGACGAGCATTCCCTTTGGTTCTCTATGCATTCACACATTTCAACACCTGCAGACACAGGTAAACCCAAGCTCAGGGGTGATGTGACATAATGAGGGAGTGACTCCCCACACTAACACCATGCCAGCCATTGAGACTGTAGTAGAATGGGAGCTGGCAGGTTTAAGTGCGTGTGCAGCTTCGTTAAGCTGAGGCTGTGAGGTGGGAGAAGACGAGAGAATACAGATCGTCTTATTGTCTTTGTGCATCTTGTAACATGTGCTGTTGTGCAGACAGTCCGTCACTGTCACGCCAATAAAAGAGATTTGAATTTTAATTTCATCCCGCTGAACGGAAGGATTCCTCGTCGCGAGGAATGGTGGATGTAGGCTGGTCTATATGCAAGGCAGAGCACTTAAGCCTTCTTAAGTTTTGCCCTCTTAATTTATTTCCTGTATAAATCCACTGAAAACGTTTGTTTTACCTGACACAAAGCTGTTGCCTCTCTGCACCTGGTTTTGTGGAATATATGAAGCTTTTTTATGCACTTACACTCATCACCGAGGCAGTAAAATATTTGTAATTTGAAATGTAGTGAAATGCACAGAAGGAGAAGTGCAAAGATATGGAGAAGCTCATCCTTGCTTTGGACGGAATGGAACTTGAGAGGTGAGGAGGTGGAGGAGGGCGGGAGATAGGGAGGGTGGTCTCTCCAGTGACAGTGACTGAGAACCAGCCTTTATTGTGTTGCGAGCAAAAGTACACACAAAGCACTCTCACTCCATTCCCCTTTTCATTCTCTCACCCCTCGCTCCTTCCCTGCCCTCGTGGGATCATTTGGTTCCATGCTTCGCTTCTTTCCAGATGCTGGAAACTGTTGGAAGGTTAAATGTGTGCTTGGCCCATGCTTTGTGGATCATGTGATGTACCCTCATGGAGCTGAGATCAAGTCTTACATTGTGGGTGAAGAGAGGGGAAGAGTGCTGATTGATAGATTAATACGACCGGATGTTTTGGTGGAACTGCATGAGGGAACTACTGTATTTGACTGGAAATTAACATGCAATTTATTTAGATCTGAGCTTTTATTAAGAATATACACAGTCATGGTCACAATGAGAGGTATTACATTTTGTAACTATAGTCCTCACGTAAAGGCAATCGAATCTCATGATTCTACTCAAGCATTCAACAAGTCATCACAATATTGCAAATGTTATATTCAAATATAACTAAAGAAAGAAAAACATATACTGGAGTGTCATTATCAATCATTACCATAATGAAAAAAATAAAGTCAATGAAGGTTTTTTTGTTTTGTTTGATTTTTCCTGAATTATTTATTTATCAATAATTTTGTGGGGTTAAAATATGTGCCTCATGAAGGGGATTAACAATATACATTGTTGTATTTGTGGTTTTCATGTTTTTAAGAATCTGTAGCCTAACAATGTTGCTAGAATATTAGAAACAGCTCACATCAACAAAAAAACACTGAAATGAATACATCTCTGACAGTGTCAATCATTATGGAGCATTATTATCATTATGGAGACAGAATATGTCCATCAGCTCTTAGAACTTACTGTATAACGGACCGAATGACCTGTGGTGTGACGTTATCCTAGCATGCTATAATATTAGCGGTTCTGATAAATTACCCTTGACCTCTGTTAATGTTACAATATCTCTTGGAATATTGGCAATGGACTCTGGTCTGCATGTAAACGTATTGTGACAATATGGGAAGCCTATTTAAACTCAAAACAGAGTTGACGGTGAACTCAAGGAGCTAAAAACCCCAAAACGTTTGATGCCATTTCGACCTCAAGTACCTCTTACACAATCCCAGATTATCACACATTTTAACGATCAAAGTTATTTTTCCATAAAATGGCATCCCAGTAGCTTGTAACATACAGACAGCAGAAACTCAAATTTCCATTGGTAATGTTTAGTGCGTTCCCATGCATAAGATCCATACTGTTCGTATCGGCGTCGTCTTTAAGAATACAGATTGGGCAATGCTTTATTATAAAGTAACAAACTTCTAAATGAAATACTGTGCAAGCAGATGTGGGTTACACCTACAGTGTAATGAGGATACACTTAAAATGCTTGTTCTCCCTCTTCTGGAACATGTAACGACTTTAGAAACGAGATTAAAAAAAAAATAAAAAATCTAGGCGAGCATGGAGTTTTCTCTTGGGACGTTGAGTACGCATCTCAGCCTGTCACTTCACTTAACTGAGCAATACATTTCCTGAAAAAGCCACCAGCCTCCCTTTGCTCTCTGTTGTGTAACTGGACGACACATGCACACACCGAAAGAACTATTACCATTCAATAAGAAACAGGGGAACAAACATGAGCAGCAGCAGCTTTAGACTGCAGAGGCCCCTCAGTGGTTCATCTGCTAAATTTAGAGCAGAAATGGCCAACTGAGAAATAATCTGTGTGTTTGTGTGTGTGTTGTTAAACAATTGTGTCAAGACATGAACCAAAAGAGTGCTCTTCTTCTGTCTTTATGTCCTTCTTTATGACACTACGTTACCCTTTCATAATCGATATCATGGTGATGCAAATATATTCAATGACAGCTTCTGAGCTTTAAATTAAGGTTAAAAAAGTGCTCAAAATAGGGTCAGTGTTAATTAGGCGATGCTGTGATAAATGTGTGTGCTAATTAAGGGCATATATGTTTGACTAAGGATAAGGAGGCTTCTATGATAAGAAAAGGGATGATAAGGTACAAGCAGAAAGGGGAGAAGAGAGAGTAGACGGGGAATCGGGTGCTTTTAATTGAGGTACAGATAATACGTGCGCATGTGTGACGGGCGGCAGAACAAGTTGACGCGGGACAAAGGGAAATGAAGGACAGGTTTCGTCATCAATACGTAATTTTAGCTCACATGCTGATGCCGGCATGCACACACACAGGCTTTATTGGAAATAAAAGCGCTTGAGCAATACGTGTGCGTGCGTGTGTGTGTGTATTTGCATCTCTACTCTTTGTGTTCATGAGTGTGAGCGTGAAAGAGCCCATGGCAAGTTTCTCCTGCTTATGTCTTTTCAATTGACTATATTCAAGTGAAGGCCAGCTGTTCCCCTTCCCTTTCCTCCCACCTCACCTCCCACTCAGCTCTCTTTTTCCAGCTCTCCAACCTCTCTTCCTCTCTCCGTCTCACTTCTCTCCCACTCCCTCTCCGACTAGCTTCGCCCTCCATCAGACAGTATCAATACCAGTGCCACTAGCCCACCAGCCCCTCTCAAGTTCAAAGGTGCCTTTATAGGCAGGATAGAAATATGCATTGCCAAAAAACCTCCCAGCAGCAGACACCATCATCTCACTGACTTTGCTACTCCCTTGTATCTCTGCTTTTGTCTTCACTTCGACTTGCACGCCATCTTTTTTGCATTGCCACTTCAGAAAGGTAAGGCAATGGAAGACAAAGAATAGAAATAGATATAGGAAATTGCATAGAAAAGCTTCTATTTGCAGCATCTATTTAAAAACCTCGAAATAAATGTTGTCGCTCAACCTGGTATTAGACACTTGAGCTACAATAAGAGTCCCGGTGTCAATCAAAATGTGGACTTGGATTTGGGATTTATTGTTTGTAAAGTAAGTCACTGATGGTGTAGTGGTACACTCGCCTGACTTTGGTGCAGGCAGCGTGGGTTCAGTTCCCACTCAGTGACGGTGTGAATGTGAGTGCGAATGGTTGTCTGTGTCTATATGTGCCCTGCGACTGACTGGCGACCACTTCAGGGTGCAGTCTGCCTTTCGCCCGAAGTCAGCTGGGATAGGCTCCAGCGTCCCGCGACCCTAACCAGGATAAGCGGTGTTGAAAATGGATGGATGGATGGATGGATGTTTGTAAATTCTTGATTTTTGACAGTACTTTTGTATTGTATTGTGCAGGTATACATAGGCCTACCACAATAACAACATTTTGAAGACGATATATTTTCCCAAAAAATACCACAATAAACAATATTGTTGTTGTTTTTTATGCCTCGGAATTCATGAAAAATAAGGCCCACTCTCGAGCTGCAAGACTGTGTGGTTGATCCGCTGAAGGCGCTGGAGACTAACCCTTTAGCTATCAATCAAATATATGTTGCTCACTACACTGTAGTCAATGAATAACATGTGTCACTGAGGTTATGCTTAATAAACAGTGAACTTTCCTGTGTTTGTGTTAATTGGGGACTAACACACTCAACAACTCTGAGCGAGGTGTTGACATTTTAAACCGCGGTGAAGCAAGCGCTTTAGCTGTTTAGCTCGGAGACTAGCTCGTTAGCTCACAGGCTAACCCGTTAGCTTGGAGGCTAGCGAACATAATAAACCTGCTATATATATTGCAATATGAAATATACAGGATCAGTGTTGGGAAAGTTCATTTTTTGTATGAACTACTTCAAAGATCTGTTCATCGTTCCAAAAATGAACTACAACCCCAATTCCAATGAAGTTAGGATGTTGTTAAATATAAATAAAAGACTGGGAACCTCCACAAACAACCCAGGCTGATCTCCTGTCCAACATACAAAGCTTGTCTCTCAGTCGAGATGTATCACTTGTGGCATCTTTGGTGTTTCAGAAATAGTACTTTTTCAGCAAACAGCCAGGAACAGGCACAACCAAAAAAAATTAATAGGGGTGATGAATGCCCTGCTTAATATACAACCCCAATTCCAATGAAGTTGGGACGTTGTGTTAAACATAAATAAAAACAGAATACAATGATTTGCAAATCATGTTCAACCTATATCTAATTAAATACACTACAAAGACAAGATATTTCATGTTCAAACTGATAAACTTTATTGGTTTTAGCAAATAATCATTAACTTAGAATTTTATTGCTGCAACACGTTCCAAAAAAGCTGGGACAGGGTCATGTTTACCACTGTGTTACATCACCTTTTCTTTTAACAACATTCAATAAACGTTTGGGAACTGAGGACACTAATTGTTGAAGCTTTGTAGGTGGAATTCTTTCCCATTCTTGCCTGATGTACAGCTTCAACTGTTCAACAGTCCGGGGTCTCTGTTGTCGTATTTTACGCTACATAATGCGCCACAGATTTTCAATGGGAGACAGGTCTGGACTGCAGGCAGGCCAGTCTAGTACCCGCACTCTTTTACTACGAAGCCACGCTGTTGTAACACGAGGACAATGCGGTTTGGCATTGTCTTGCTGAAATAAGCAGGGGCGTCCATGAAAAAGAGGTTGCTTGGATGGCAGCATGTGTTTCTCCAAAACCTCGTACCTGTGCATGTACCTTTCAGCATTAATGGTGCCTTCACAGATGTGTAAGTTACCCATACCATTGGCACTAACACAGCCCCATACCATCACAGATGCTGGCTTTTGAACTTTGCGTCCATAACAGTCCGGATGGTTCTTTTCCTCTTTGGCCCGGAGGACACGACGTGCACAATTTCCCAAAACAATTTGAAATGGTGACTCGTCGGACCACCGAACACTTTTCCACTTTGCATCAGTCCATCTTATATGAGCTCGGGCCCAGAGAGCCTGCGGCATTTCTGGGTGTTGTTGATAAATGGCTTTTGCTTTGCATAGTAGAGTTTCAAGTTGCACTTATGGATGTAGCGCCGAACTGTATGTACTGACATTGGTTTTCTGAAGTGTTCCTGAGCCCATGTGGTGATATATCCTTTACACATTGATGTCCGTTTTTGATGCAGTGCCGCCTGAGAGATTGAAGGTCATGGGCATTCAATGTTGGTTTTCGGCCTTGCCGCTTACATGCAGTGATTTCTCCAGATTTTCTGAACCTTTTGATGATGTTATGGACCGTAGATGATGAAATCCCTAAATTCCTTGCAATTGTACGTTGAGGAACATTAACCTGAAACTGTTCGACTATTTTCTCAGGCACTTGTTCACAAAGAGGTGAACCTCGCCCCATCTTTGCTTGTGAATGACTGAGCAATTCAGGGACGCTCCTTTTCTACCCAATCATGGCACCCACCTGTTCCCAATTAGCCTGTTCACCTGTGGGATGTTCCAAACAGTGTTTGATGAGCATTCCTCAATTTACTCACTTTTTTGCCACCTGTCCCAGCTTTTTTTTAAAATTCATAAAATTCTAAGTTGATGATTATTTGCTGAAAACAATAGTTTATCAGTTTGAACAGTAAATATCTTGTCTTTGTAGTGTATTCAATTAAATATAGGTTGAACATGATTAACAATTAATTGTATTCTGTTTTTATTTGTTTAACACAACGTCCCAACTTCATTGGAATTGAGGTTGTATTTCAGTTCATAGTTCATACAGTAATTGAAACTATGGCTATTGTGCACACGTACATCGCGATGATGATGCTGAAACAAAATATCGTGCAGCCCTATAGTGCTGATGTGTAGCTGCAGTTACAGAAAATTCAGAGACATAAATTGAATTAGTTCCAAAGCCTAACGCCAGCGTGACGATTTGGGAACATTTTGGATTCAAGCCAGATTAACACAGCCATCCCGCTAACACCAACGAGCTGGTATGTCGAATTTGTATGAAGTCGCAACAAAGGCAACACAACTTAAAACCTTAAAGTGACAAAATTCATTTTAAACACAACCATCCCACCCAATTTCTTCTGCTGGGAACAAAAAACACGGTGGGACATTTCCTGTTTTCCCATCAGCTTGGAACCCTTTTCCCAACAATGCAAATACAAATGTGAATATGGAGCATATATGCTCACATTATATACAGTATAGCATTACTTTTTGTAAAAGATGTAGCCATTGAACATGTTGACAAAGCAGCATTTTAAAGAAAGGCTGCAGACTTTTAAAAAGGAGTACAAATCTTTGAATCACAACAAGTTGCTTTGATCTACTTGTGATGTTATAAATGTTGCTACTTGGCACATTTTCTTAACCAACTGGAAACTTGATTTTTAGCATATAGTGCCTGTTAAGGCATTAATGACTGTTTATACCTCTATGTCAAATGTTTAATGTTTAAGTGCAATTATTGTGAAGAGACTGAGTCTGTTTTATTGTTTTTTTAATTGGTTATTTTATTTATTTTTCTACATTACAATGCCAGTGTGAATCATTCTTAGAATTAGAATTAAAACTGAATTAGGATGTGTTTGAATTATTATGCTCTAATATCATTATATCAGTGGCATAAAATACATCGATACTTTCGTTTGTCCTGATTTGGGGAAAATATATCATCCTGAAAACATGCTCATGACATGCCTAAACATATATAATATACTGAGACCGAACAAGAGCAATAGATAACGCAAAAATATTGTACAAACAGTATAAAAAACAGAGTAACATCTGTAATTAAAAATCTGCAATATCGTGGGACCGCGAAGCAAGAATCGTGATATAGCAGAGGATTACTGTATCTGTATTCCGTGATCATAACTTTCAGGGACTCATTGTTCCTGGGTTGGAACTCATTGTTTCCATGACATGTGCATCCCAAGACTCACCTAGTCTCAAGTGTAAAATGATCTATGCAAATTACTTAAATATATAAATATTATATATATTAAAATTTTACTTTGTTGTTAAAATGACTCAAAATGCCTCAAAACTCAAAAGTGTAGGACTTGCGACTTGACTCGGGACTTGAGGGCAAAGACTTGAGACTTGTGACTTCTAAAGCAATGACTTGGTCCCACCTCTGCGATATGGTAACTATCGTGACAGGCTGAGGTATACCTAATGTTGTGTCTAGTGAGTGCATTTAAGCATTTCCCCCCCCAAAATCCTGTGAAACAGGCACAATAGTTCCAGGTTTTGGCTATTATATTTCTTTAAAAAAAATATTATGCTACACTGATTTGCAAATGAGTGCCGCCTCATTTGGTGGCCGGGTGGTTAGTTCTGAAATCTGGTGTTGGAACTCCTATGTGGAGTTTGCATGTTCTTCACGTGCTTGTGTAATGGATGCCAGCGAGTAAACCTCACTCCCCTACGCCTTAAGAGTCACACTAGCTGGTGGCTTAGGAGCCTGAGCTTTTAGCCTTACACTTGCTTGGGTTTTCTTCAGGTACTCCAGCTTCCCCCACATTCCCAAAACGTGTATGTTATGTTCACTGAAGACTAATTTGTCCATGGAATTTAATGTGAGCGTGAATGCTTGCTTGTTTATTTGTGCACTGTTATTGGCTGGTGACCAGTCCAAGGTGTACTCCACCTCTCACCCGACGTCAGCTGGGATCGGCCCAGCTCACCTGTGACTGTAATGACAATAAGGGGTAAAGAAAATGGATGGATGTACTTACATCTGATCAATTGCATTGTAATACATTGATGATCGCAAAAATCCCTCCATTGTAATGCATACAAAATATACCGGGAACACACTATTAAAGTGAGTGTAAAGTGTGTCTCACAGCAAAACTCCAAAGTTTGTGTGTGTGTGTGTGTGTGTGTATGTCTGTCTGAGTGTGCATGCATGCATATTCCAGAGCAAATTGGATGTGGGACTATTTCTTTTGCAACTAGTGATGTGCCCCTGTGTGTGTAATTGAAATACCCAAGTTATTGACTGCTTTCCCTCAAAGCCAAATAACTGCTCCAGGAGTGTGTGAGTGCACTTATTTGGAGGCTCTGGGGCAGAGATTATGACACACCAGTCACACCAAGCCCTGTCAGCCATGGGAATCATAACCACATAGAGAATCAGAACAGAAACTTGTCGTGAGGTCAAAAAGACACACTGATGATGGGACACTGACATTGATAAAAGGCAAGTAAACAATTGTTTTCTAGTCTGTATTGTTTTTTCTTGAAAAAAACAAATTTGTTTTTTTGGTGGCTGGAACAGATTAAGACTGCCTCACACCGAGCAATGCGGCCAAACCCGACTGAACTCGTACAGTGTGCGGGGTTCCGCAACTATTTTCACAAACTGCCGATCACTCAGCCGCTAGTTTGCACGATGTTTCAACATCGCAGATTACTGCCAATCTAAATGCACATAAGCTTTCACACATGCTAAAAGTACATTTCTGGGTTTTAAGCGCGCAAGAGACTAGAACAGCCGCTGTGCCACCCCCATGTATATAACGTATACATACTGTGTATTGTGCTTTGCAACAATACTTAACTATATTCACAAGTTATACCTATGAATGAAATGGTGATGGTTGTGGGCAAAATACACAAGCGATGCGTACGGTGCCGGTTACATTCAAATGAATGGGAGCGAGCTGAGCCTCTTTTTAACTATCCACACTCTTCTCTTTTATTCTCACCCACGTCCTCTCTCTGAAGCAACCTGCTTTTTCCGTAACTATTCATCCATCTTTTTATGGTTTATTATTATTACATATTATTATGTGCAGCATCAAAAGTCTATACAGGCTCGCCATTCATGCCGTCAATATATCCAATCGCTGGACATGTGGGTGGGAGTCATTTTTTTGTGATTGTCCGGTCCAATTGGGTTCGACCACATCGCGCAGTGTGCGGCGGGCCTTAATTAATTGCATTCCCATGGGGAATCACAAGGTTTTGGGATACGAGTTTGGTCACGGAAGGAATTACTCTTATCTCAAGGCACACAAGGCATCCGTGGCCCAATGGTTAAGATCATCGCCTGCCACCGTGGGGGACCTAGGTTCAAGACCCCGACTGGACCATCTGCCAACATCCCCCGGACTCACGGCTGTGGTGTCCCTGAGCAAGGCACTGGTACCCCGAAATGCTCCCTGGGCGCTTCAGCTGCCCCCTGCTCCAGTGTGTTCCACTAACATGTGTATGTGTTCACTGTGATGGGTTAAATTCAGAGAACAAATTTTGTGTGCATGCATGCATGTTCATGACAAAAAAAAAAAGGTGATTCTTCTTCTTCTTCTTAAAAAACTGTAGTGTGGCATTGGCGGTGGTCTATGCTCTTCAGACATACAAACAAGCACAAAAAGCAACATTCTTATGTCTTATAGAGTTGATTCCATCCTTTTGGTCTGTTTTCGGACAAGAACCATGCTGTCTCTGCTTTTTTCTTCTTAAACGTCTGAGACACACACACACACACACACACACAGAGGGACACAGACACCCACACATGCGCACACACACTGGTCCTGACTCCTGGCTGCTGTCCCTTCTCTGCTCCGTCGCTCCACACTGGATCACAGCCGAGTGCCAGCTTGGCCTCATCCTCTCCATTTATTCCATTGTCATATTGTCCTCTGCCTCGCTCCCTCTGGAGGCATCACACCTCATCTACCTCCTACCACCCTTCCGGCTTCTGCTACAACTCTATCTTTCTTTCTCTTGTTCAGCTCCTTCCCTTCACACTTTTATCCCTCTTCTCTCTTTGTTCTCCTTCTCCTCTTTTCTTCTCTCTTTTATATGATCATCTTTCCCCAATATCTCCACTGGCCGTTTATCCCGCTATTTTGGGCTGCATTGTTTTGTGTGTATTCTAGCCAGTGCTGACGTAAGGCGCCCATCATTAGAGGAGACAGCAAAGGACTCAGAAGCGACTTCAAGGCCTCGCTGGCCTGTTTCCCGAATCTGGCTGAGGGACTCGCTGGCCCCGCGACCCCCTCTGGGAATTTTAATACTCGCTAATCGATCACATTGTGCCAACAAGAGGTGCTAATGTGGCCAGACCATAATTATTGTTGCAGTAAATGAAGGAAGAGGTGTTTTGAAGCACTTCATTTTCCATTTTCAGTTTCTTTGTGCTCAAACCTCCTTCCATCAGCAATTTTCTTGTTTGCCCGACCACTTTTCTCAACCTCTGCCTTTCTGGTCTCCAGTTTTGGTCTTAATTATGTATTTTTCTTAAAGGCTAATGGAAATTTGGCTCTCTGAACGAGTGTCTTGGACAGTACATTAATACTGCTCTTAAGAAAAGTAAGAGAGCGAGAAAGCTAGATGAAACAGTGGGGTACGGGGGCAGGAGTGTGCAAGTCCGTAAATTAAATTAGAACTGTGGCCTGGCAGATATTACACTGGTATAAATGGGAAAGCATAGAAGCGCTAGGTTTTTAAGATGGATGATAAAGACAGAGCAAGATAATAAGTTGAGGCGCAAATTGATTCTTGTTAGCAAAGAGACAGGACTACAACATCAGTGTGCGCATCATTATTTTATGATATTCAAACACAAACTTATCCGGTAAGTAGATGCACTTGTTTTGCGTTTCACACGGCACTCATAATAACATATTTCCAACCTCACGTGTACAGCACACAGCAGTGTTTGCCGATGCACTGTAAATCACAGGGTCCTGCCTCAATGCAATTGCCCTGATCTCATTAATGCAGAAACAAGGTAGCGGATCAAGCTGCGCGCGTCCCCAGGGAGGGGCAGGTTAGTGTTTGATGTAGAGAGAAGCTCTAAGACAGTCCTAAGAAGCAGAAGAGATTTCAATAGCCTGTTTTTCTGATTGTTACTCATACCACAGTCTCACTCAAAGGAGCAGTTAAATATAGTGACCATACCATCTCTTTTCCTCGAACATGTCCTCTTTTTAAGACCTACTAAAAGCATGTGGCCAGGATTTCAAAAGCACCCAGGATTTCAGTCTCAGTCAGCATCTTTTCAGTCATTGTTCATGCAATCATTGGATGATCTACATGCCGGCCATTATACGCAGTACTTTGGCTGGTCCTGATGTCAGTGTGTGTACAATGGTTACTATCACAACCAGATCTGCAACGGACAGTATGGCATCACCACTTGGACAAACCAGATTGTCTCTGAAGAGTTTAGAGATGTTTATTAACTTAAACATATGGTCATGTGAGATCTTGTTGATCGAATTACCATGAAAAAATTTAGATTTGAGAGAATACATCTATATACTTGCATTTCCACTCAAGCCTTTCAAAAATGGAAAATACTGCTCATATTTTACAATTAGAGCCCGACCGATATGGGATTTTGGAGGCCAATGCCAATATCAGGGGCTAAAAAAAAAAAAAAAGCCGATATCTGAAATATCAGCCGATACGTGAAATAAAAACATTGATATACACAGGATATATACTGTACATGAACACAGTCTTATAATACCTAAAATATGAATAAGAACATTGATATACACAGGATATATACTGTACATGAACAGTCTTATAATACTCAAAATATGAATAAGAACATTGATATACACAGGATATATACTGTACGTGAACAAAGTCTTATAATACCCAAAATATGATTCTAGACAAAGAAGCAGAAGTCTCCTAATTCACGAAAACATCTTAGCAATATCACTTAGTCCTCATTACTACGTATTGAAAAGTTCCATCTGCAGCCATCAGGTTTTTGCAAACAGTTCAAAAGTAAATGCTGAAGCAAACATTACAAAGTGAACAAAAAGTTGACTACAAACAAATAAAAAAAAAAATCAGACTGAATCCAATGGACTTCCTAGATTTTAAGTAACACTATAGATGCTTTCAAAACATGCGATACATAAAATTACAACTACCGTATTTTCACGACCATAGGGCGCACCGTATTAAAAGGCGCAGTCTCAGTTACGGGGTCTATTTCTGTATTTAACACACACATAAGGCGCACTTTATTATTGGGCGCAGGCATGGTAAAACATACGCTAGCTTAAAACATACGCAAGCATGCATGCACGCTAAAACAATGTTTTTAAAAAGGCAGCAGGAGCAAAACTGAGTTCGGTTGTACTTTATTGAAGTATTTAACAATCTACTCACGTTATTTTTTTTAATCAATCCTCATCCACAAATCCATCAAAGTCCTCATCTTCTGTATCCGAAATGAACAGCTGGGTACATCTCAATCAAACACGCCAGTTTCAAGTCAGTCTCGTGCCGTGTGGCTCTTCAGAAATGATGCCGGCTTTTACGAAAGCTCGAACAACAGTGAAAGCAGACACTTAGCCCGAGCATCCACAATCCATTCACAAATTGTGGCGTAACTCGCCCGGCGCTGCCTCCTAGTCTTAGTAAAGCTGTGTTCGCCATCTGTCATCCACGGCTCCCACGCGGCTCACTTCACCTTGAACGCCCTGTTTACACGGATGTCCAGCGGTTCGTCAAGCCTCCCGGAATGATGGCAAGCTCCGAGTTATTGCACTCAGTCGAATAGTGACTGTAGAGACGCTTCTCCCGGCTGTTCTTTGCTCATTAATCCATCGCTTGAGTTGGTCTTCCAACTCAGACCACCTCGCCTTGTTTCTGCGTTTTGTTTTTCTTTTTTTCCCGCAGAAACTCAGCTTCGTCTTCTTGACTTGGCGAAGCTCGTTTTCCTGCTTCCTCCACTTGCGAACCATGGATTCGTTGATCTTGAATTCTCTCGCGGCTGCTCGATTCCCATGTCCCTCCGCGTAACTGATAGCTTGCAGTTTAAACTGTGCTTTGTAAGCGCGTCTCTTCGTTGGTGACATTTTCGGGGGTCCTTAGCCAAACCGATGTTGTTTTGCACAATGCACACCCCGGAATTGCTCCCAGTCAGTCAAGCGGTTCAAAAAAATTTAAATAAATAAAATAACACCCCGGCGCTATATACCTACTGGGGGCGTGGCTTTAGCATCCTACTTCACGAACCCTTCCCTTGTCCTCAGCCATGTCTGCTTTTCCTCTGTGTAAGCAGCGTGTCGGCGGGAAAAAAAAAAAAAAAAAGTCAAGCGCCGCGCTCATATACAACATCATTTATAGATGTTTGAACTCGGTGTACACATAAGGCGCCCCATTATAAGGCGCCCCATCCATTTTGGAGAAAATTTAAGACTTTTAAGTGTGCCTTATGGTCGTGTAAATACAGGACGTCCTCGAGTTACGACGCACTCGACCTACGACGTTTCGACTTTACGACGCCCGTGCCTCGTCCGCCATTTTGTCCCCAGCACCATAGTGTTTCTGCTTAGCTAGTGCATAGTGCTTGTCTGTGTTTGTGGGGCGGGAGTATCTTTGCCTTTTTCGCCCTCCTTTTTTCACACTCTCAGCAGTAATGGTAAGTACAGCATCTTATTTTTTTATTTTAATGTATTTTAGTTTCTTTATTCACCTTTCTTGCTACGGTCACCTGACCGTGGTCGGGAGACGCAGGGGTTAACTCCCTTCTCTCGTTGCACAGCTGAGCTGGGTGGCGACAACAATAAAGGCACGAAGCACCGATTTGCTGCTTTAATGGCTTTATTAGCTCCTCTGCACATTCAATGTCAACGGGTCCTCCGCTAATCGCTACTCTTCCCCGGTCGCCGTCACTACACTTGCCACTGTACACACTCGCACCTGCGCACACTCTTTCCTCCTTCGCAGTCCTGCCGGACGACGCCTGCGCAGTCCCGTCTCACTCACACATCGACGCACACGCCCACACACACTGAGCTTGCTGTCGCAATCACGTGGGACGATACCCATAACAGAAGTATTTCGCCGTAAAACAGAAGTATTTCGCCGTAAATTTAGACTTTAACGCTGAAATCCGACTTACGCGGAAAATCATGTTACGTCGCCAGCGTAGGAACGGAACTCGTTCGTAAATCGAGGACTTCCTGTACATTGTTGGAACCTTTTCAAAATTATTTTAATGAAGACATTGACTTGTGAATTTATGAGCCTCAGTACATTTTGCAAGGTAGTATGAAGTGAAGTGTGACGCTGGACATGGGAGTTTTTATTTTTATTTTTTACTGGGTTTCATGTTCTATTCTCCAACATTGATGTTTCCAGATTGTAAATGAAGCATCAAAAAAAGCTAATACATCAGTGTTCATATATATATATATATATATATATATATATATATGTGTGTGTGTGTATAGGAAGTAGGCTCTGAAGGAAGAATAGAAGCCTTTTATTGTAACTGATTTTTTAAATTGTGAATCCAAATTCATTGTTTTCTATATTGATAATTGTTATAATTTATAGTACGGTATGTTGTTTTGGCATTGTTTTCTTGTAAAATGCAATTAGTGTGTTGAATGTAATTATCATACTCTTGTCAAACCCGTCTTCTATTTTGATGAGCAAATGTGGACCGCCTTAAATGTAAACACAAATATGCAAAGATGTAAAGAGTAAATGACCTTTTGCATCTCGGGATCTAAGAACTGACTCACACACGTGTTCAAGCTCATGTCACAGTCTTGTCGAGACTTGGGCTTCTCACCTCCTCCTCTTCGTCTGTCCAGATCAATATCCCCTTTCAACAGTGTAGGATATCCATGTGTGATTCTGTCAGACTACACTGCTGCTTGGTTTAGAGATGCTCTACCTTCTGTAATGTCTTTGGTTCGCTTCTCTGAATGAGATTTCCTTGTCCAAGATAATCTAGACAGGCGGTGCGTGTTCCACATTTAGTACCTATATTCACATACTGTAGCTTTTTCCCACATGTGTGTAATAGCCTCAACTGATGGGAATGATTGATAGGATTAGGAGCAGCAGTTTATGTCCCCAGAATAAGCTTTTGCCAGCCTCATGTACAAACTGATTAAAGGAGTCATAAAGCCAACTAATGAAACAAGCCACAAATGTCCTCTGTGAGCAGAAGAAAGGCAGGTAATTTAAAGTTGGCCCCAATTACGTTACAAAAGCACCACCATAATTTAAGTAGTCCGCCCATGTCCACTGTGTAAAGTCAACTAAATTAAGGCTCGGGCTGAATATTGTTGCATGACCTCGTCTTTCTCTCCTCCGCAGGATGACGACTCCATGTTCTTTCAGTTTGGCCCCTCCATTGAGCAGCAAGCTTCAGTCATGCTCAACATCATGGAGGAATATGACTGGTACATCTTCTCCATCGTCACCACATATTACCCGGGGTACCAGGACTTTGTCACCAAGGTAACAGTGCTCAGAACAAGATACACGACATTTGTGGCATCAGTGAAAATGTAAACTATTAGTTGCCGCACTTCTTTGTGTCTACGACTCCTCCATGAAGTTTAAAAGATAGTGTTCTGTAGTGTGATCAAAACAAGACCTTGCAGGTTAAATGATTGGTGGAGATAATAATGAACTATTTTAGAGGCCACTGTCCATCCAACTTAAATTCATTCGTGTCTCTTCTTCACGTATCCAGTCACTCATTAACTCCACATTCGGAAATGCCCAAACTTAAACGCTAGTCCTCACCGTTCTACCTTCCATGGATCGGCTTCAAATCAAGGCACACTACTCCACACTTCCACTGAAGTGCTCCAAAATGGATTGTTCAGGTCGATAATAATATATTACAGCTCCCTCAATGGTGGAATGAGCTCCATCTTTCTATCACTTGACATCTTCAGGCCATAGAAAATCTGGATGTACCATGACCGTTCCTTTAGTATCTTTAAAGTCATTACAAATATGTACTACTTAAATGTCTGTCCCCCCCCCCCTCCTGTTTTAAAGATAACCTTTTTCATTGTTTTCAAACACTATTTGATGAGGCAGAAAAAAATCCACTTGGTGCCCTGAGTTTAAACCGATATAAACCTTTTATATTTATATACACACACACAATGTATTCATGGTTTGTAAATTTGAACAACTGCTATTTAACAAACTGAGTCTTATTTGTCTGCCCCTTCCAGATTCGGAGCACCATTGAGAACAGTTTTGTGGGCTGGGAACTGGAGGAAGTGTTACTTCTTGACATGTCTGTAGACGACGGCGATTCAAAGATTCAAAACCAGCTAAAGAAGCTCCAGAGTCCCGTTATTCTTTTGTACTGCACAAAAGAAGAGGCCAACACCATTTTTGAGGTGGCCCATTCCGTGGGGATTACCGGCTATGGCTACACATGGATAGTGCCCTCACTCATCGCTGGAGACACTGACGTAGTCCCTGCAGAGTTCCCAACAGGTAGGAATTTTTTTATGCACACTTTGAATTTTGAAATATTGGCTCACTATCAAGTCAGTGTGGGAATGTGTTTGCTTACATCCAGCTATTGCGTGTAATTTGTAATCCTAATGATTATTATTTGCCAGATTTTAGTCCAGAACATTTTACCACTAATGCATCAAATTAGGCCTTGGTCTGCAAATCATATCTACGCGTATTTTTTAGTCTGGTCCATCCTGTTAACCTTCAGGTGAAGACATTCTGAATTGAAGCAGTAGACCTTAGTTTTGTGTTATTGCCTTTTTCTACCTCTCTGTATTTCTTGTCATGTGGCTGTTACTTATTCTGAAAGAAAATAGCTGAAATTTATTTGATTTATTTGAGTGCAGACCTTCAGAATTGGAGCGTGGAACTTTCAGTAAAACAGTCAAAGATGTTCCACTCTGTTTTTACCTGCCTCAGTGTGTGTATTTGCTTATTTTATAGGCAACTAACTTATTTATAGTTATAGCTGTATATTATAATGAGAGGAAGCGAAAACCTAAATGCTGCCTTGCAATGCATAGTCTGTTTTATGAAGTTAAAGTTGGGGTGTATTGATTGATTAAGCCCCCTCTGCCCATTCAGGCACATTTGTCATTATCTCATGACTGAATAACGCTCAGCATTTAGAGATGGTTTGGCACTAACTTTCAGTGGAAATCACAACTTGGACTTTTTGTCTACCAGTGTTAAAACAAATGGAACATTGCTTGACTGAAGTGAAGGAGGGTGCCTCATATTTCAGAATGTGTACTTAGAATGTGTACCTGATTGTGTGTTGGCATTTGGCATCTAGATTTACAATGAAAGTAGATATTATGTCACTGCTTGTTCTCAGCACTTTCTGGAAAAAAGTAAAACCTTTTACGTCTTCGGTCATAGGTGATTTACTGTAAATATTTTTCTGCCCCTATGTGTTGGCTTATGATTGTTTTATGTGTTTGTCTGCTCTTCACTGCCAAATGTGCAGACAAAGTAGCATGTACCTCATTAAATTCTTAAGACCCAAGTTTAAAAATGCCTATGCCAGTGAGTTTGTCCCACTTTCACTTTATCAAATTTGATATACAGTATGACCGTATCAGTTATGCAAATCACACAGGTTCCCTCTTGATTTATGCAGCCACGGAGAATATCACGACTCACTCATGTGGTGCCTGGGTGATCTTTCAGTTAACACTGAAATATTATGAGATTAATCATTTAGAACATAATGACAGATAGAAGACTAAATATTATCTACTCATTTAATGCATGATAAATCAATTACACGCTGCACCAGTGTACATGATGGAAAGCATATTTATCATGCAATTATATTAAAGATAGATACTTTATTAATCTGGTGAAGGGAATTAATTACAGTGTATAGTTTTAATGCTAAAATGTCATTAAAAAAACAGTGGTTGAGTTGTGGTGTTTCTCATATCACTAATATTAGGAATCATTATTTCAATAAATATTGTCTACCTTGCCGCGCCATAAAATGAAGCTGTCTTGCAATGACAAAAAAACAAACAAATAATAATAAAACATGGATTTTCTTAGACGTGATCTACCCTTTACATGTATAGTCTTTTTTATAATAAATTTCAAACATTAATATTCAGGAAGTGTTAGCTCTGCATTTGAACTCATCAGTGGTGAACACTGAAAACCCACACTGTTAGTGGCACACCCAGGAAATTGGGCCAACTTACTGTATGTACTGCCAGGGAGCAGTTCAGGGTTTTGGTGTCTTGATCAAGGACACCACAGCAATGGGCCCGGGGGGCTGTTGGGACACTTCAAACCTCACGATAATTAAAGAAATAAGTTAATTTATAGCCATAAACAGAGCTAAAGATGTGAAAGTACAATGGAGTTTGGAAATATGACCAGAATATGTATGCAGACCAAAGTATGGAATTTTATTCACCTGTCCAATTCATATGGGCTTATGGTGCCATCAGTTTGACCCCGGAACAAATTATGGCCATTATTTTCTATGGGAAAAATCGTTCAACTTTCAGAGGTTCCACTCTGTATATTAATGTGTGTGATGCTCTTGGTTAATCCAGTGTTTATATATTCATTAGAAGGTGCATGGTAGTTTGCATACAGGGCACATCTAATATGCTATGCCATGTATGAGAAGCATTTAATCCTCATAGGTAGCCCTCTGGCGGAATATTCTCTCACCACTCTCCACCTCTACCTTCATCCATCCTTGCATGGTACCTTGACTTGAGTTTTCCTTCCCTCTGACATACTCTTCCACTCTGCTTCAATCTATTGTTTTCGCTCCTTATCCCGCTCTGCTCTTTTCACTCTGACAGCACTTTTTTGTCATTATTGTTCCTAGTTTTCTGTGAAACGCTCGTGTGGCTTCCATAGACCGGACTAACATAACCACCCAATCACTGACACATCCAAGTCCAAGCACACAACACACCCTCACACGTACGTAAGCACACACATATATTTTACATCGAATGAAAAATAGAAGCTCAAGTTAAAGGCAATGGAGAGTGAGTGAGTGCGTGTTGGAAACATGTCAACAGCACGTGGTCCTGGAGGAAGAGAGCTGTCAGTGGTGAGGCCCCCACGAGGGAGGCAGTTTGCCAGGCCGCCTGTCTATTTCTGAACACTGACATGCTAGTGCACTGGCTGACATGCGGTCATATGCTGTCACAGGGTTTCAGACAATCTGATGGAGAGTGAGCGAGGCAGATTAAAAGGCAAACTGAGAGACAGATAGGCTGCTAAATTGTTTTGAAGGCAGCGTGGTCTTAGCTGAGAGCTGTGTGACCCTGATCCCTGAGGTGTCCGACAGAACCCAAACAAGAAGATCACTTACAAGCTATTTCCACAAGTCAGGAGGGCACATGCTGCTGAGAATTTAAGATAGACAATCCGCCTCAACTTTACTTGTTTGAAGTTCCCTTGTTTGTTTTTGTGATAAACAGGTGCCCAGTTTATTGTACATAATGTGTGATACTAGGATGATCAAATGAGACTTTGATTTTTGTAGTAGAAGCAGATTTCAAGCAGCTCATGTGGCATGTCACTTAAAGATTTAATGAAACACATTCTGCTAATCTACAAAATCAGCCCTTAGTCCACCTTTGACGTGTCCAGTTCATTCACTTTAAAATCATAAACCGATAAAAAGATTGATTTGATGATTGTGTGTTTTATATGATGGGTTGGAGTAGGGTATTTTAACACCTGCTGGACCCACATATTTAACATACTGTGGATCCTCTGAGATGGAACACCATCTGTTCTGGCATGCGAGCCCACCTCAGCATCAAAAAACATTTACTACAGACTACAAGACAAATCTTTCACGATTGCACTGTCGGACTACTGCTGGGCTTTATTTTGTCAAATCAAACACTGTCAGAGAGGCGGCACCAGAAAACATGTGACCGGTCAAGGCGACCCGACACATCCGTTACCATGGCGATGACAACAACAATGGATCGTGTCAATGTTTTGTGTGGAGAAAAAAAAAAAGAATGAAATGAGGAAAAATGTGTGGTGGTCGTCACCGGTGCTCGGGAGAGGACGTTCATTCAAGGATTGTTTGAGGTATGTTCGTGTGCTTTTAATACGATACGGCTCGCAAGCAGGCAACATAACGTTATATTTTATTTGCCAAGTATGTCAAAAACACACAAGGAATTTGTCTCCGGTAGTTGGAGCTGCTCTATTACAACAACGGACAGCTGTTGACAAAAAAATACTTTTGAGACATAAAAAACATAACATAAAACACAGTGCAGAGAGTCACTGAGCAATGAAAGGGTACTGGTAATGTGGTAATTCTCAAAGTTTCTTTCATTATCAGATGATGTCAACTGTACAGGAAGTCCTCGATTTACGAACGAGTTCCGTTCCCACGCTGGCGACATAACACAAATTTCCGCGTAAGTCAGATTTCACCGTTAAAGTCGAAATTTACGGCAAAATACTTCTGTTACGGGTATTGTCCCACGTGATTGAGACAGCAAGCTCAGTGCGTGTGGGCGTATGCGTCGATGTGTGAGTGCGACGGGACTGCGTAGGCATCGTCCGGCGGGACTGTGAAGGAGGAAGGAGTGCGCGCCGGTGCGAGTGTGTACAGTAGAAAGTGTAGTGACGGCGACCGGGGAAGAGTAGCGATTAACGGAGGACCCGTTGACGTTGAATGTGCAGAGGAGCTAATAAAGCCATTAAAGCAGCAAATCGGCGCTTCGTGCCTTCATTGTTGCCGCCACCCAGCTCAGCTGTGCAACGAGAGAAGGGAGTAAACCCCTGCGTCTCCCGACCACGGTCAGGTGACCTTAGCAGGAAAGGTTAACACTTCGTATAAAGAAACTAAAATACATTAAATTAAAAAAAGAAGATGCTGTACTTACCATTACTGCTGGGAGTGTGAAAAAAGGAGGGCGAAAAAGGCAAAGATACTCACAAACGCAGTCAAGCACTATGCACTAGCTAAGCAGAAACACTATGGTGCTGGGGACATAATGGCGGACGAGACACGGGCGTCGTAAAGTCGAAACGTCGTAGGTCGAGGACTTCCTGTATTCTAATAAATTGAGCTAATTTTCAACCTAAATCAACCCCTCACATTATGTGACATTATGTGACTTTTTATTGTTCCAGATTAATGGTATACTGCAAATACATTGCAAAATTAATCAACAACATAAGTTTTGATTGTTTGCATTCAAATAAAAAATGACACCAGGTTGCTTGCATACTGTACGAGAGCATGTTTAATAGTCTATAGATGACGTGCAGGTTATTTAAAGGAAAGCGCGTCAAATAAATGTTCCCAAAGCGACAGATTGTAGAGCGAGAACAGCATTCAGGCACAGAGAGGGATAAACAGGATAAACAGGCGCACAGACAATACAAAGGCAAACAAACAGACAGCGCTTCAGACTGACAGATGGACAAACAGAGCAAGGTGATAGCTGCACAATCGCTGCACAGTCTATCCTGCCTCTTGGAGGCTGTTCAAAACATGTCCTCTCTGTATATTCAAGCAGAATGATCAACACTCGCTTCCTGTTCTTTCTCCATCTGTGTCCCGTTACTCCTCCCTGTTTGATCTCTCTCACCTCGCTCATCATCTTGCACTGTTTACCTTTCAGATTTCAATCTTTCCCTAACTTCCTGCTCTCTTTAAACAAATCCATCTGCTGCCTTCTGGATCTTTCCAGCCGTCTTTCATCGTGCCCTCTGATCGATCTATTCTCTCCTTTCTGTTTCATCCATCAAGGGCTGCTGTCTGTGTCCTACGACGAGTGGGACTACGGCCTCGAGGCTCGTGTTCGCGACGGGGTGGCTATTATAACCATGGCAACTTCCACCATGATGATGGACCGAGGACCTCACACCTTGCTCAAGTCTGAGTGCCACGGAGCTCCTGACAAGAAGACCCCCATTTCGGGCAATCCTAATGAAGTCCTCAGGTGAGTGGTGCTGAGCTTGATAGACTTCTTCTTGTTCTTAAACAGTACAGTGCACGGTGGCCGACTGGTTAGCACATCTGCCTCCCGGTTCTGAGCACCCGGGTCAAATTCGGCCTCGCCTGTGTGGAGTTTGCATGTTCTCCCTGTGCCTGCGTGGGTTTTCTCCGGGTACTCCGGTTTCCTCCCACATCCCAAAAACATGCATGGTAGGTTATTTGAAGACTCTAAATTGACCATGAGTGCGAATGGTTGTTTGCTGATATGTGCCCTGCGATTGGCTGGTGACCAGTTCACGGTGTACCCGCCTCTCGCCCAGAGTCGGCTGGGATAGGGTCCAGCTCACCCGTGACCCTCGTGAGGATGAGCGTTATGGAAAATGGATGAATGGACTCTCACCTGCCACATCATTGAATAGACTGGATCAGGTCCAGCAGTCACACTAGCCTGTTCTGTTCAGACATCTGACATGTTAAAGTTTTCCTCTGCTTGATTCTCATTAAACATTACTTAATTGATCATACATAAGCGTTATATTTCTGCCACGTGTGCAATTTGGATCAGGTTGAGATTAAACTTGGTTTGACATTACAGCTCCAGACCCTGAAATAATATTGTAAATATATTTTTTTCACAGTGTTGATACATTATAATATTTTTCAGTGTCACAATTGGTGTTTTTTTTAATGGGGGTGGGGGCTGAGATTTAATCGAAACATCCTTGGCTGAATGACAGACCCTTACAAAATAATTTTCAGATGGCAATGATTTTGAAATGAATGATGCTCAGTTTCGATTGACATTGCTGAAGAGGTATTCATTTTGTAATTTGTTTATTATTGTGCTTTCATATTATAGTATTGTAAAGCTCCCCTGTGTAATATTGAGAGGGAATTGGATTAGACGTCATTCTGACTCTGCAAACCAATTAGGAGTATGATGATTTAGAAACTGCTTTGTCTCATTCCTGGTTTTGTTTATTCCACACAGCTCACATTCCACTTCATGAAACAGAGAGGCGTTTTTAAGATATACATTTTACATAGTTCCTTGTATAGCTAAATAGGGCACCCTAAATTTTAGAAACACCTCTCAATACAGTTCTTCACTAAAAGAAAAGTTAGACAGTAAAGCGCACTTGACACCGACACTTAAAAAAAACAAAAAACAAGCACAATATTGACACATTGTTACTAACAATACAATAGTGTCAATGAAAACTAGGGGTGGGCAAAGATATTGATTAATTGATCCATCATGATACTCACCCCCCACCTCCCATTTCAATGTTGATTTATCAAATCCTATGAATCGACTCACCTCCTGGCCAGTTGTGGGGACTTGTATAGACAGTTGTATAGACAGAGCCCGCATTCGACCAAATAACAACAAAATGGTGAACAAATCAAGGAGTATCAAATCTGACTTTTCGGGTCAGTTTGGTTTCCTGTGTAATTCCCGAACACAGCAAATTTTGTAACATACCACAAAAGTTCACATAGCCATGAAAATAAATCTTTGAAAACTATCAACAAGTATTTGTATATTTCTACTTCTTACTGAATTGACATCAAAGCATTTACATGAAGAACAATTTAAATGGAAACCTGAAGAACTGAAATTGAATGAAATCGCATCTTAAAGAATTGAATTTGAACGGAAGTTTCTTGACAATTTCCAGCCCCAATCAAAGCTGAGCATTATTTATTGTCTTTGTAAAGCAACATTTTGGATACAGTTTTTGTACTGGATTAGATTGAGCAGGTGTACCGAATGAAGTGGCCAGACTAAGAATAACTACTTACTACTCCACATGGTGTCAGCAATAAGCGAATAGGCCATAATTTTACAATTACTGTATATTAATCGCCCAACCATGCCTACAGCAACGATGTACAGTATACTGTAGACAGTGGATTACAAACAATTCAAACCAGCATTAAATAGTGCCCAGACACCCTAGAAGTACACTGTGAGAGTTGCATATACTCAAACACCTTCATCCCCTGCATACTGTGATCATCCTCCCCCATGTAATAATACCCTGCCCACACAAAAGCCCCCTTCACACACCCCTTGCTGTGAAAATCCGCCCCCGCCCCCTCAGCTGTCTGTCTCAGCGGCAGGCCTTTTGAACCAGCTGTGAAGCGCAGCACACGACGGCACTTTACTTTCTGCGCGTCCTAATTGGTCCCAATGGCGTTGCAGTGGGCAAACACAGACCCTTGTCATGCTTTGCTCCAGCGCTCTAGCACAGAATTACAACCCCAATTCCAATGTAGTTGACACGTTGTGTTAAACATGAATAAAAACAGAATTCAAAGATTTGCAAATGATGGTAAACCTGAATACACTACAAAGACAAGATATTTAATGTTCAAACTGATAAACTTAATTGTTTTTAGGAAATAATCATTAATTTTGTTTGGAACATCCCACAGGTGAACAGGCTAATTGGGAACAGGTGGGTCCATGATTGGGTATAAAAGGAGATTCCCTGAATTGCTCAGTCATTCACAAGCAAAGAATGAGGGGCGAGGTTCACCTCTTTGTGAACAAGTGCGTGAGAAAATTTTAAGGAAAATGTTCCTCAATGTTTGGGATTTCATCATCTACAGTCCATAATATCATCAAAAGGTTCAGACAATTTGGAGAAATCACTGCATGTAAGCGGCAAGGCCAAAAACCAACATTGAATGCTCGTGACCTTCGATCGCTCAGGCGGCACTGCATCAAAAACCAACATCAATGTGGAAAGGATATCATCACGTGGGCTCAGGAACACTTCAGAAAACCAATGTCAGTAAATACAGTTTGGCGCTACATCCGTAAGTGCAACTTGAAACTCTACTATGCAAAGCAAAATCCACAACACCCAGAAAAGATGCCGGCTTCTCTGGGCCCGAGCTCATCTAAAATGCACTGATACAAAGTGGAAAAGTGCTCTGTGGTCCGACGAGTCTACATTTCAAATTGTTTTTGGAAATTGTGGACGTCGTGTCCTCCGGGCCAAAGAGGAAAAGAACCATCCGGACTGTTATGGACACAAAGTTAAAAATCCAGCATCTGTGATGGTATGGGGCTGTGTTAGTCCCAATGGCATGGGTAACTTACACATCTGTGAAGGCACCATTAATGCTGAAAGGTACTTACAGGTTTTGGAGAAACATATGCTGCCATCCAAGCAACGTCTTTTTCATGGACGCCACTGCTTATTTCAGCACGACAATGCCAAACCATATTCTGCATGTGTTACAACAGCGTGGCTTCGTAGTAAATGAGTGTGGGTACTAGACTGGCCTGCCTGCAGTCCAGACCTGTCTCACATTCAAAATCTGTGGCGCATTATGAAGCGTAAAATACGACAACGGAGACCCCGGACTGTTGAACAGCTGAAGCTGTGCATCAAGCAAGAATGGGAAAGAATTCCACCTACAAAACTTCAACAATTAGTGTCCTCAGTTCCCAAACGTTTATTGAATGTTGTTAAAAGAAAAGGTGATGTAACACAGTGGTAAGCATGACCCAGTCCCAGCTTTTAAGGAACGTGTTGCAGCCATAAAATTTTAAGTTAATGATTATTTACTAAATCAATAAAGTTTATCAGTTTGAACATTAAATATCTTGTCTTTGTAGTGTATTCAATTAAATATAGGTTGAACATGATTTGCAAATCATTGTATTCTGTTTTTATTTGTTTAACACAACGTCCCAACTTCATTGGAATTGGGGTTGTATATTAAGCAGGGCATCATCTCCCCTATTCATGTTTTTTGGTTGCGCCTGTTCCTGGCTGTTTGCTGAAAAAACTTTTTTTTTTTAGTGGTATTTCTGAAACACCAAAGATGCCACAAGTGATACATCTCGACTGAGAGACAAGCTTTGTATGTTGGGGAGGAGATGGATCAGCCTGGGTTGTTAGCAGAGGTTCCCAGTCTTTGCCATATGTGCATGTACCGTAATTTGTCGTGTATAATTTATTTCCCCCCAAAATTGTTAAGTCAATAGTGTGCATTATACATGGGGAAAATGGAAAAAAAACTTTCACATTTTATAAATGTATGCCGCTATCTAGAGGTTATGAAAAAGCTGTACACTCTCATTCCAATATGCCGCCGCCACCTAGAGGTTATGAGAAAGTTGTACACTTTCATTCTTATATGCCACCACCCCCCAGAGGTTATGAAAACCCTGGCAGAATTTGTGAAATATTGTTTGTTTTAAATACGACTGATGACTGAGCAACAACCATCATTAATTTCTATATGGTTATGTTTTGTTTAATGATAATGCTTTTCTGAAATGCTTGACAGTTTAATTTGAATCCCATTAAAATAAAATTAAATGTTTTTCGCCTGGCCCTTCATGTTTTCTTCGTTTTCTTTAAAGAAGAAGAACAAAACAAAACAAAATGCAGATAATACGTCATGTTTTGATAATATGGGTAAAAGTAAAATCATGCATTGTAAAAATGTATTATACGGACATAGAAGGGTTTTCCAGAATTTTGAGGTCAACTTTAGGGGTGCATATTATACAACCCCAATTCCAATGCAGTTGGGACGTTGTGTTAAACATAAATAAAAACAGAATTTAATGATTTGCAAATCATGTTCAACCTATATTTAATTGAATACACTACAAAGACAAGATATTTAATGTTCAAACTGATAAACTTTATTGTTTTTAGGAAATAATCATTAATTTAGAATTTTATGGCTGCAACACGTTCCAAAAAAAGATGGGACAGGTGGCAAAAAAAGAGTGAGAAGGTTGAGGAATGCTCATCAAACACCTGTTTGGAACATCCCACAGGTGAACAGGCTAATTGGAAACAGGTGGGTGTCATGATTGGGTATAAAAGGAGCTTCCCTGAATTGCTCAGTCATTCACAAGCAAAGATGGAGCGAGGTTCACCTCTTGTTCACGAAGAGTTTGAACATTAAATATCATGTCTTTGTAGTGTATTCAATTAAATATAGATCGAACATGATTTGCAAATCATCGTATTCGGTTTTTATTTATGTTTAACATAACGTCCCAACTTCATTAGAATAGGGGTTGTACATGGGTGCGCATTATACACGATAAATGACGACACATGCGCACTTAGCGGCGCATTGTTCCAAAATCAACTGTTTTCGGGGTTATGTTTTAAGATGAGTTTGAAATCAACTGTTTTGGGATCATAGTTTGTGGTATAATTACAGTTAATATAAGCAATTATAAACATTTGGGGTGGCGTCAATTACTAACCTGTTTTCACTATTGACTGCAGAACTCTGCCCCTATTTCTATTTGTGTGTTGTACTACTAAGTAGAAAACAAAAGCGAACAAATCATTGTCATTTCATGGACAATCAAGTTGCTAAAAGGTTGTTATGCTCTCATCCTCTTTGTGGAAATACATATACATATACAAATTGGAATTTATCAACAATAAATGATTTGCCCCGTTATCTGCATCCAGCGTGTGTTCTAGATCTCTCCAGGTTGTGCAAGCGTGCTTAGTGAAGTGGCCAATAAGTGTGTGAGCTTTCTCCTTCTCCATCCTCTCCACTGTTGTGCTGTGTCATCACTGCCACCGTCTGAGCTTTGGACGTGCACTTTTATAATCAACTTAGCTATGTTGTTCAATAGATCCGTTGCAAGCACCACTAAGATCCTTCGCCCCTCGCTGCCTTAACTAAGTTTGTGTGGCGATAACCTTTGTCTTCAAGTGTTCAATCAAGAGATTATCAATTGGATACAGTCTATGAAATAGAAACTGAATGGCTCTTGCATTGGTGCCCTGATGCCGTGCATGACGGTTCGCTACTAAATGAATCAATGGATGAGGTGATGGATAAAGGGCGAATGAGAAGAGAAACAACTCAATGAAAGGCAGTGTCACTCTCCAGTGAACTGAAATACCACAGAGAGGAAATAAACGAGTGCAGATGCATACAAATGCTTCCGTGCAGGACAGTGGGTTGCTGAATGGTTTGATGAGGATGAAAAGGATGTGAGTCATATGCTGCGGCCTTTTCAATCACCCCATTTCAAATAATTGAGCACTTGTGGGAGATTTTGCATTACCACCAGCATCTTTAACCAAATAAGCCTCTTTTTCTAGTTTGCTGTTTTCCCCTGCTGTTTAGGTTGTTCTCCCCACTTTGTTTTGGATTTTCTTTTTCATTCTATGCCCATCTGTAGCTCCTAATTATCAGATAATCATGACTAATTCTCTATTCTCTGCGAGTCTGCAATAAATAGGTCCTGAAAACAAACCATGGAAAATTGATTGAACCCAGCAGCTGAATGGAAGACTAATCGGCAAAGTATGGGAATTGGATTACAAATTGTTCTGACTATCAAAAACTAATTAGGAGTAGTTATTAATCTGTAGAAATGGAATGTGCACGATTCAGAAACTGCTTGGTCTATTTCCTGTTTTCTATTTATTCTGAGCAGCGCCATCTCAAATTACCTTCCTGAGCGATAAAACCCCATACTCCGTTTCTAGTGGAACATATTTTTTGCTCAATTGCAAGGAAATCACATCGGTTTAGAGAGAGCAGGCAATCATGAGGAAGAGTTCTGCAGGTCAACAAAACCTGTTCAATTTTGCTTTCAAGCTGTGACGCATGACTTTGAAACTGCGTATTTCACATTTGCAGCCGAACGTTTGGCTTTTCAAACTGACTTAGTGTCTATTGTATGCGTTTACTGAGGAACAAAAAACAAACAGTATGTTTAACCGAATCATGTCCAATGTCCCCCTCCTTGAGTCGTCACCTTATCGTGGTGGAGGGGTTTGTGTCTCCCAATGATCCTAGGAGCTAAGTTGTCTGGGGCTTTATGCCCCTGGCAGGGTCACCCATGACAAACAGGTCCTAGGTGAGGAACCAGACAAAGCACGGCTCAAAGACCCCTTATGATGACGACAAACAATGGACTCAGTTTTCCCTTGCCTGGACACGGGTCACCAGGGCCCCCCTCTGGAGCCAGGCCTGGAGGTGGGGCTCGAAGGAGAGCGCCCGGTGGCGGGCCTGCACCCATAGGGCCCGGCCGGGCACACCCCGAAAGGGTAACGTGGGTCCCCCTTCCCAGCACCTGTGGGAGGGGCCATAGGGGTCCGGTGCAGTGCGAGTTGGGCGGTGACTGAAGGCAGGGACCTTGACGATCCGATCCCCGGCTACTGAAACTGGCTCTAGGGACGTGGAATGTCACCTCTCTGGCAAGGAAGGAGCCCAAGCTGGTGTGTGATGTCGAGAAGTTCCGACTAGATATAGTCGGACTCGCCTCCACATACAACTTGGGCTCTGGTACCGGTTCTCTCGAGAGGGGCTGGACTCTCTTCCACTCTGGAGTTGCCCACGGTGAGAGGCGCCGAGCAGGCGTGGGTATACTTATTGCTCCCCGGCTCTGCGCCTGTACGTTGGGGTTCACCCCGGTGGACGAGGGGGTAGCCTCCCTCCGCCTCCGGTTGGGGGGACGGGTCCTGACTGTTGTTTGTGCCTATGGATCAAACAGCAGTTCAGAGTACCCACCCTTGTTGGAGTCCTTGGAGGGGTGCTGGACAGCGCTCCCGCTGGGGACTCCATCGTTCTGCTGGGAGACTTCAATGCTCACGTGGACAATGACAGTGAGACCTGGAAGGGCGTGATTGGTAGGAACGGCCCCCCCGATCAGAACCCGGGCGGTGTTCTGTTGTTGGACTGCTGTGCTCATCACGGATTGTCCATAAAGAACACCATGTTCAAGCATAAGGGTGCCCCCACGTGCACTTGGCACCAGGACACCCTAGGACGCAGTTCGATGATCGACTTTGTGGTCGTCTCATCGGACTTGCGGCCGCATGTCTTGGACACTCGAGTGAAGAGAGGGGCGGAGCTGTCAACTGATCACCACCTGGTGGTGAGTTGGCTCCGATGGTGGGGGAAGATGGAATCTCAGATTCAGGAGGAGCAGTGTGGTTTTCGTCCTGGCCGTGGAACAGTGGACCAGCTCTACACCCTCGGCAGGGTCCTCGAGGGTGCATGGGAATTCGCCCAACCAGTCTACATGTGTTTTGTGGACTTGGAGAAGGCGTTCGATCGTGTGCCTCGGGGAGTCCTGCGGGGTGTGCTTCGGGAGTAGGGGGTACCGAACCCCCTGATAAAGGCTGTTCGGTCCCTGTACGACCCGAGTCAGAGTTTGGTCTGCATATCTGGCAGTAAGTCGGACCCGTTCCTGGTGAGGGTTGGATTCCGCCAAGGCTGCCCTTTGTCACCGATTCTGTTGATAAATTTCATGGACAGGCGTAGAGGGGGTCCGGTTAGGTGGCCTCAGTATTGCATCTCTGCTTTTTGCAGATGATGTGGTTCTGTTGGCTTCATCAAGCCGTGATCTCCAACTCTCACTGGAGCAGTTCGCAGCCGAGTGTGAAGCGGCTGGGATTAGAATCAGCACCTCCAAATCTGAGACCATGGTCCTCAGTCGGAAAAGGGTGGCGTGCCTCTCCAGGTCGGGGATGAGATCCTGCCCCAAGTGGAGGAGTTCAAGTATCTTGGGGTCTTGTTCACGAGTGAGGGAAGAATGGAAGAATGGGAGATCGACAGGCGGATCGGTGCAGCGTCTGCAGTGATGCAGACTTTGTATCGGTCCGTTGTGGTAAAGAAGGAGCTCAGCCAAAAGGCGAAGCTCTCAATTTACAGGTTGATCTATGTTCGTACACTCACCTATGGTCACGAGCTGTGGGTCGTGACCGAAAGAACAAGATCCCGGATACAAGCGACCGAAATGAGTTTCCTCCGCAGGGTGTCTGGGCTCTCCCTTAGAGATAGGGTGAGAAGCTCGGTCATCCGGGAGGATCTCACAGTAGAGCCGCTACTCCTCCACATTGAGAGGAGCCAGATGAGGTGTCTGGGGAATCTGATTCAGATATCTCCTGGACGCCTCCCTGGTGAGGTGTTCCGGGCACGTCCCACCGGGAGGAGACCCCGGTGACGACCCAGGACATGCTGGGGAGACTACGTCTTTCGGCTGGCCTGGGAACGCCTCTGGATCCCCCCGGAAGAGTGGATGAAGTGGCTGGGGAGAGGGAAGTCTGGGCGTCCCTGCTAAAGCTACTGCCTCCGCAACGCGACCTCGGATAAGCGCTAGAAAATAGATGGATGGATGTCCAATGTCCGGCCGGGTGCCATTTGCGGCACTCTGCGCCTCTTTAATTGGCCCACCACATACTGTATTCTAATAATAAAAATAAACATGGCCTGCATCAATAGGTTACAAGAAAAAGTAAAAATATTAAAAGATGGCAGACTTTTTTAAAACAAAAATGTAACAAAAGTTGAATGTTACTAGGTATCACACTTAATATTTTTTGTTAATGTAACTGTAACAAATGTTAAATGAAAATTTGTCCCTTTTTTTTGTTGTTAAAATTGTACATAAACTTGTGTTTCAAGCTTTCACACATTTTTTTAAAATTATCACAGTAATACTTGCTTGTAACACAAGCTGAAATATAAACTTTACTCCCCCCCCAAATGTATTGCTTAGTTGTTTCATATACACAAGGTGTAGTATGTGCCCTGCGACTGGCTGCGAATCAGTCTTAGACCTCGTCGCTCATCCTGTCAAAGATTCATGTTTAAATGTTTTTTTTTGTTTTTTTTAGCTCTATTGTTCATTTTCTTTTGCATCCATAAGCAATCAAAATGAAGCAACCAGGGCACGACAAAAAAGGACACAGCACACTCTGAGAAGGTCACGACTGTAAGTAAATGAAGTCCACAGTACACAGCCCTGTGCTATCCTGACAAGAAAAGATAGCGGAGGGGAGGAAGAGAGGAGCGCGAGGCAAGGAGAGCATAAGAACAGAGCGAGGCAGCGATGGAAGCCAACAATGCACTTCGGTGTGAGGATCACGAGTTTGACAGCAGGGCTGCTGACCCCGCATGCCGTGGACACGTTCCAAATGAGCTTGAACTTGGAAAGGTGTCAAGTGCGTTTTAAGCTCTGTGGACCCTTTTGAACTTCTGCTTCCTCAGTGGTGCTTGCGAAAGACTTTGTGATTGTTAAACAGCATTATAACCCTACCGAGCTGCGCAATTAGTGTGTGTGTGTGTGTGTGTGTCTGTGTGTGTGTGTGTCTCTGTGTGTGTGTGTGCGCGCGCGTGTGTGTCCGTCCGTGCGCACGCGTGTGTCTGAGTGCTCTTGACTGGAACTCGATCAGGATGCTCCTGCTTTATTTTTTTGTTTTTTTTAATACTACTTTTATTATAATCTCCTATTTTCCTCCGACCTTTGTCTTCTGGAATTATTCGGATTTCTAGTTTCCTGTAGTTTTATCTAACCCATTATGCCCGTTTGTTTAATTCGTTTACTTCTACTTCTTAATTTCTGTAGTCTGATACATTTATACAGTACATATGAATAGCATCTGACTGAATTTTCTTGACTGACTTTGGGGAAAATTTATGATTTGTTGTTTTCAAAATACCTGTATTTTCATAGGGATGGGTGAGTCTCTTTCTGAAGAACCTAAACTCCTTTTCAGGCAGCAAGTCTAACATTAATCAACCATCAATTTTAGTTTGCCATCTAATGATCGGTTAATCGATTAATCAATGAATATGCCCATCCTTAAGGCTCACGAAAAAAGTTCACACCTTCCTCACATTCAGACTGCCTACCCTCAGTGTGCCGGCAGCAAAGATACAGTATGTAACAGTGTGTATTTTTTGTACCCATGACCACACAGTGACAAATGGGGCATTTTCCGTATAGGTTCCTCTGTGCAAATATAATAAGTACATTCCGAATCAGTAATTGCTGAGGAGCGAAATTCATGACTAATTTATTCTGGGGTTAATTTATTAAAACTGGCTTATCAATATTTCACACTCCTCCTCTATTATTCACATGAGAACATACGCTAAAGCGTATCTGTGTCAACCCATGAATTTAGTCTACTGTAGTGAGTGGCTGTTTGCGTGTCTGTGTGTTATTTACATTTTCTTCTCATACTGTATGTAACTAGAAATAAGACCATTTATGAGGGAAGGAGTGTGACTGGATCATTTTTTCTCTGAATACCTTCACGTATTTTCGTTTGACAGGTGGAGAGAGCTACTGCTGTTCTATTTATTTTATTACCAGCTCAGCAAGACAGTTCTTTTCTTTTGAATTGATAGTGTCAACAAGACATAAAATCAAGGCCGTTAGGGTGTGCCTAATTCAATATACAGTAAGTTATTACAATTTCACGTCACATGGCGCCACAACATAAAGGGAGGAGGCTGAACTTCAAGGAAAGAGTAACCATAGCAACCGGTCATGTAGTTTTAAGCGAGGCACGCTGACATACAGTGGGACCTGGGGGATCTGGCTGGGATTCGTTTGCTACCAAAAAGTGGTACAAAGGGAGGAACTATCATTTGCGTACTTTTCCCAACATGTGAAAATGGAAACTTGGAAAAACAAAGACTGAACTAAACAGTACTGATTAAAACAAACTATGTCAGGTTCACATGCCACAATATTGAGTACACATAATGAGATTCAATTTAAGCACAGTGTGATACTGAGGAATATTTCGAATAATTTGACTACCTTCTTTAAATGTTAACCTTTATATTAAAATAATTTAAACAGTTCTCAATATGACACAGTTCAGTTGTACACTTACAACCACAGTAATATACAGTTCGCATAGTTAAACTAATACTTTATTGGTGTCAGGGAGTGTCAGTCTTAGTAAAAGGCATAAAACAGCAAAGACCAATGAGAACGAGAGAAAACAGGAGCGAGCCAATGTGAGCAAGAAGATATTTGAATTGTAACAACCTGTCCTCTTCCCCTTTTTTGCTTTGAATCCCATCACACCCTTTCTGCCTCGTTCCCGCCCACCCTACGAGAGATTACCGTTACCATAGTGACACAGCAGATTGGCTCGGAAGTCACAGCGGTTGTGGGTGCCATGGCAACACACATATGCTTGTGTTTCACTCTGTTGCCGCTGTCAGGGAGATGTGGGACGCACACGCGCTCACAAACGTGCAAGTGCAAACAATGGTGCCGCATCGCGCCGTGTACCAATAGCACGCTCAGTCAAGATTAAAGGGGCCACAGCGTCAAGTCATTTTGCAAATGGTTGATTTATGATGATTTATACAGCACATTCTGTGCACTTTGTATCGGTGCCAAATCTACATGGGATGGGGCCGTGCACGGGACACATCGGGCCGCATGAGGCGGCGTTATCTTGGATGTAGCCGCCCATCAACGTTCATTGAAAAGATCAATATTTAATACAGAAAATCGAATAAACATACCGGCATTAGCGTAATTGCTGGATTATTACGCAAGACATTACATTTTGTAAAACCGGTCTCGATAGGTATGAAGGTATGTAGGTAGCCATTTGGTAGACGGACAGATGGATAGATAGATTTTCTACTTGTACAGATTTCATCTACATATATATGGTAGCCGTGGTTATGAGGTAGAATGTTTCCATGGAAACTGTCACTGAAAGGAGGGGGTGGGTGGGTGAGAGACCAAGAGTAAAAGGTGAGGAGTGAAATAATCAAGAAAGAGATTGTGTTTGTGTGTATATGTCTCATGTTTACATCTCTTCGGGGAGCAGTCGGAGTTTTTGACTCCATGGTTGAGGATATCCCGGTTATTTGTCAAGAAAAGGACACGTCGTCAAAAGGTTTGAATTCAAAGCGGAGAAGAGCCTTTGCATTAAAAAAGGGGGGGGGGGGGAGGATTGAGGTTGGACTTTTTTTGTTAGTTTAGGTCAGGGGCTATGCGTTATGTTAAGCATAGGGGAGAAGGGTGTAAGTGTAGGTGTTTGTGTGTGTGTGTGTGTGTGTATGCGTGCGTGTGTGTGCGCGCGAGAGGGGGTGTGTGAAGTGATTTGAGTTCACCTGACATAAATATTCCCATGTACACACTCTTACACACTCCCACGCTCATTCACTATAATCGCTGCATGAGAGTGTTTGAAATGTGTGCGTGCGTGTGTTGTGTAGCTGAAACAAGGTGAAATTATTTCACTTGACAGGAACAATGCTGCTATTTCTCGTTTTCTGCTCCTCCACCACACAAACACACTGACAGAAGCAGACATGCTAAGTAACACAAAGATTTGCGCATGCCACTAGGGAATAGTTTAAATTAATTCTTCATACCGGGGATTTTATGCGGAGTGCTAAAATTACAGCACAGTAGAGGTATTTCTTTGGTTGTTCCTTTGATGATCTGTTAGTAGAAACTGATATAAAGTATAAAAGTGCATCTCCAATTGAGAAAAGTTGCGTATATTATTATTATTTTTATTATTATACTTTTCGGGCTGTACACAGTCTTTTTTGTGTGTATTTCAGCCATTCAGATGTTGGTGTAAACACCCATGGGTGAAAATATTAGACATTCAGTCACTGAGCACACATAATCTCAAGCCACAACTCCACCAAGCTCAAATTCAGTTCAGCTTGTCGCAGTACAGCGTGAAACAGTAAATCCTCGTCTGGCTCGTGCATCTACAGCGGCGTGTGAAAGCAGAAGGGCGGTAGCTTTTTTAATTGCATAAATAGTGGGACATCATAGTTGTGTGACAATGTAACCTGCCAACAAATTCAATAAAAGAGAACAACATGACCAATAAATAAAGGAAAAAACAGACATTATTTTGTGGTCCATTTTATTTGACTTATAGCTCTTTGTCACTGGAAGACTTGTCTGAGAAAAGTCACATTTTGTGTTTTTCGCCTTCATTTACCCTTGTGGCATGGACTTGATCACTATCTCTCTCTCACTGGGCTCTTTTAAGTACTTTTGAGGGCGACAGCATAGCTGCAGATCAGTTATTTGGTAAAACTAACAATTTGAAATGCCATTGACACAATAGATGTGCACAATGGCATAAGATTCAACACAAAAAATAAGGCGTTCCGAATATTTTGTGTACTTTTTAAAAACACTGCAAACTACAACCACGATGATAAACACTATACATTCATGTTAAAAATATCTTTGTAAAAGCATTTTTGGGGAGGATGACGCTCTTTTTGTAAAAACGATACTGTACAATACGGTATATAGTCAGTATGTGAAATACACAATACTCAAATCAAATAAAGGCTATTTGTTTTTCTCGACTCAGGTACCTAATGAATGTGACGTTTGAGGGCCGTAATCTGTCGTTCAGTGAGGACGGCTACCAGATGCACCCCAAGCTGGTCATCATTCTGCTCAACAAGGACAGACAGTGGGACAGGGTGAGTTTGTGTGTGTAGTTGTCTTAGTTTTGGGTCATTGTACAAGTTGCCAAGACAAACAAATGGTACCATTTTGAATGAAATTCTGTCTGACCGACCAAAGCCATTTGTTCCCTAATTATGGTTCTTTTCATATGTAATAATTACATATGACCGCAGTTGAATAATGTAAAACTGTTAGCAATGGCAGCAAGTTAGTTTAGTGATTGGAGTGCCTGATGGGGACACAAATATCTGATTCCCTCATCATCACATTTTCAGTTTTGAAGCATTTTAAGCCCAAAGCTTTATAGGCGCCACACTGATTAGATATTATCAGATTGGTGAAGGTGCCTTTGAGCAGCATGCTGCCGCACAGGCTCCTGAGTGGTGCTTTTGAATGAGTATTTTGACAAAGCTGCTAATTATCACAAACCCACTATCATGTAGTCTTACAACATTTACCCTCCCTTTGGTTGCGCTACCATCTAAAACCCCCGGTTCTCATTATTTCCTATCAAACTCTTTTGCTTGATTTTAAACAACTTTTAGCCATTATTAGAGTTTTGAAAATGCTTTAATCAAAAGATTGTGAAAAACACAATTGATGATACGGTTAGGATAAACACCGATAAACACTGTCTCTACACCGAGCAAATAATATTTTCAGTTTGCAGTATTGAAATATTGCTGGGGGCCCAATGAAAAACATCACTTTGGCCCCCCAAAACCCTGGCAGCACCCCAGACCAGTCTCACCTTTCTTCTTTGGGAGAAGCTATGTTATTAAAAAAAACACCAAAAAAACTGCCATTTGGAAATACACTTTTTTTTTACCTTTTAAAAAAAAAATAAAAAAATCCTGGAGCTGGGCAAGTAGTGTAATGACGGTGTTTTTTCTTTTTAATTTTAAATGGATTCAAATGTCTTGAGCAGATGGAGAAAGTCCAGATGTGGCAGGTCATAGGTTAATAATCCTGAGACGCACTGTCACATCCGAAAATGAACCCGAAACACACCGCCACCTGTAAAGTCAATGCATGCACCCACCTCCTCCCCTGCCCTTGGAGCTGACTTCCATGACTCTTCCTCTTCTCTATTCTTTGTATTTCTGTCTTCTACCTCTCCAATCTATATTCTGTCCTCTGATCAGAGAGCAAGGTGAGCGTCTCCCCTTCTGTCTCCCCTGTCTCCCTTTTCCCCCCTTCTTCGCACCCCCTCTTGAGCCAACGTTCTCACTCATGTTTAATTCCCAGCTTCACTTCCAGCTGAACTGCTTTTGTGGATCCTAATGAGTTCCGGCTCTTACAAGCATCCTTCCTGTCACCTTTTGACGGAGTGTGACGACTCTGGAGTGTCCAGTCGTGTTCACTCCCTCTTTTTCTTTGCCTACGATCCCCCTTTCTCTCCATCTTTGTCTATACAGTGGACCCCAGTGTTCATTATTTTCTTAAATTCTTTTTTCTATTTTTTCCCCCCCTTTTATTTCCATTTTTCTTTTTTCTTTTTTTGGGGGTAGGGGGGATGGCAAACAACCCCCAAAACATTTCTTGGTGTTTTATCCCCACTATTTTTTTCCCCTAAAGTTTTTCCCAATTTGTGATCCAGCCCATTCCCTATCCCCTGCGAATAGTGGGGTCCACTGTATTACACAGATTCATGCATGCTCATGGAAGAGGGCTGCACTGTGCCCATGGGATTCAAAGCCTAAACCGGTCTACTGCAGTCAGCGCTGCTAAGTTCCCTGCACTGCAATATGTGTGTGTACATGAACGTGTACAACATTCATTCATTCATTCATCTTACGTTCCGCTTATCCTCACTAGGGTCGCGGGCGTGCTGGAGCCTATCCCAGCTATCTTTGGGCGAGAGGCAGGGTACACCCTGAACCGCTCACCAGCCAATCACAGGGCACATATCAACAAACAACCATTTGGACTCAGATTCACACCTATGAGCAATTTAGAGTTTTCAATCAACCTACCATGCATGTTTTTGGGATGTGGGAGGAAAACGGAGTGCCCGGAGAAAACCCATGCAGGCACGGGGAGAACATGCAAACTCCACACAGGCGGGGCCGGGATTTGAACCCCGGTCCTCAGAATTGTGAGGCAGATGTGCTAACCAGTCGTCCACCTTGCCGCTCGTGTACAACATGTACATATTTAAACAAGTGTGTCGACTCTACAAACTCTTACCATAGCTCCTGTTACGGGTCTGAATACCATTGAGTGTGGCCTCTCATTGGTGGATCCAAGCCATTTCCCCCTCCATAAGAGGACTGAGTGTAGCGGCCACTTGAAGGAAAGGGCATCAGCAGAGTCTCCAAGAGTGGCGTCATGTGACCGGCAACTGGGGAAATGGACTAATTGATGACTCTTGGTTGGAGGAGAGCCACGAGGGCTTGGCCAGTCCTCCAGGCGTACAGCTGGACCCTCCTCCACAGAGAAGGCCCCATTTTGCATCTGAATGAGCTCCATCACCATCTGGTCATGTGACTCGTTCGCTCCATCCATCTTCCATCTCGTCTCTTGCTGCTTCTCACAACAGAATTGATATCTATCTGCGCCTCCTCACTCTTCTTTCTCATTTAATCCGTTCACCGTCTCTTTACTCCGGATCTTTTCTCTATTTCAGTGTTTAACCTCTCATTCTCAGCTCAAGGCCCCAGTTCTCTTTTTCCTCTCTTACTGTTTTTGTTGTTGTTGGATGTCAGAAAGGAGGGGGTTCAAAAACAACAACTTAATACAAAAAAAATTATGTACAGTACTGTACTGTGCAAAAGTCCTATGCCACCATCAGATACGTGTTGTTTTAGCAATGCTGTAATGACCATATTTAAGTAGAATGCCACTCAGTGGAGTACAGCCCTCCACCAAGGCACAATTGTTATCAGAATCATCTTTATTTGCCAAGTATGTCCAAAAAACACACAAGGAATTTGTCTCCGGTAGTTGGAGTCGCTCTAGTATGACAACAGACAGTCAATTGACAGAGAACACTTTTGAGACATAAAGACATTGACAAAAACAGTCACTGAGCAATAAAGGGTTGCTAGTTATCTGGTAATGCCGGTACAATTTATTATTTTTTTTTATCAAAAGTGAAATAGTAGCTCTTACACTTAGTCTGTCTAAAATAAGCCCTCAATCCTAGTAATGTGGTCGAACAAGCAGACAAATTTCAAACTTACTCTTCTGGTATTGATCTTTAGCTGTAGTTTTAAACCCATCTTCCGTCATATTTATCTGTAGGTGGGCAAATGGGAGAATGGTTCCCTCTCCATGAAGTACCATGTGTGGCCTCGCTATGAACTCTATGGTGGGGTTGCAGCCAGGGAGGACGACCACCTGTCCATTGTGACACTAGAGGAGGCTCCTTTCGTCATCGTGGAAGACGTGGACCCGCTTAGTGGGACTTGCATGAGGAACACCGTGCCCTGCCGCAAACAGATCAAAACATTGTGAGACTCAATGCTGTAGTTATTGCCTGAATTTTAACAGCGTATATTACATATTCACCAGTTTATTTGGGTACATGGACCTTACAAAATGCTTTCACCCTTGATTTAAAATTGCACTTGCTTTAGGTTAAATACGCTTCACTTTGCACCTTTTAGTTTAGACAATTCGCCTGAGGGCATGTGTTTTCATTACTGAGAAGAACTAATTGTGTGTTCTAAATTCATTGACATTTTCAGGAATCAGACGAAGGATTCAGGGATCTACATCAAACGTTGCTGTAAGGGCTTCTGCATTGACATCCTAAAGAAGATCGCCAAGTCAGTCAAGTTCACATATGATTTGTACCTCGTTACTAATGGCAAACATGGCAAGAAGATCAATGGAACCTGGAACGGCATGGTGGGAGAGGTACAGTGGTTTTTCCATGTTCCTTCTTCCTCTGTGAATATTTCAGTCAGTAAACAGGTCCAAGATTTCACAAGTGTAAAGTTCACTAATGACAACTGGAGCTCAATTATTGAACAAAATCCATGCACAACATGGACAGTACGAACAAAGGTCTTGTCATTACTAAGGGCTATTTCAAGGGTTTGAATTAGACCCCTGAATTTGAATTCTTCTTCTGAGCAAAAACATTTCTTGATTCCAGGTTTGTGAGAAGAGTTTGGGGAAAGCTCTTCTCTGTTGCATCTTGAGAGCGCTGACCTCAACCCCTAGTTCATCCCAAACACCTTTAGGATGACCTAAAACAGTTTGTTAGCCAGGCCCTCTCTCGGGGCTACCATCAGTGACCCGGCCGATGTCTTGAAGAAAATATTCACAGATGAAGTTCTACAGGTCAAGTGGGCAAATACTTTTTGTCCATGTCATATACAGTACTGCATATTTCGCGTACTATTATATATTATGGGAAAGGGGATGCCAAAATGCCCTCCATGCTTACAGACAGCAGTGTGGGAAGTTGCCATACCCATACCGATACTGTTGTTTTGGGTTGCAATTATGTGTGGGTGAAGGTGAAGAAATGTCTGAACTCTGCTATATTTAGTTTCACAGTCTGAAGGGTGAATTTTCTCATGGAAATTAGTTTTCATACCTTCACATTTGAGCAGCCCAAACCGTTAGGTCAGGGGCCTCTTAACGTTCTATAATAGACCCCGGTCCTGAGCAAAGCTTCTTGTCAGTTCTCGTGAATCAACCCGTTACAGCAAGCAGCGCTTCTGCTGTCTGGCTAGTCGTTTGGTAATGAAGGAAAAGGTAAGCAGATCAATAGCATCTCAAAGGTCACAGGTTGAAAACACAGCTGTGTCCATATCTCTGAGAACAGTGAAGTCTGCGTAACCTTCACAAGTCACAGGCACCATGACGACGTGTCCATTTTTTCGCCACTCGCTATTCAATTTATATTAAACTGACTCATTTAATCTATTATATGAAGCCATTCAAGTTACCCTGCTGGGCCAGCTAGTGTCTTTAGTGTGCACTGAGCTATAAGTGTGCTCACCTGTAATAAACTCCATCACCCTTGCTAAAAGCGTCATAATGTGCTGTCTCCTCCTCGCCCTCACAGATGAATGGTCATTAGGAAGGGGGCGGGGGTGGCATTTGTCAAACTCTCTCTCTCTCTGTCCCTCCCTCTCTCTCTTTGTATCTCTCTCTCTCTCTCTCTCTCATACACACACACACGCACACACACACAAGTATATAAGCAATGAACACAGGGAAGAGTGAGTAAAGGCAAATGTGCCAACAACACATGGGCACAGACTGATTATTCCACAAATGTCAGTCTCATGTCTCTTGCTCTCTTTTTCTGACTTCATCTCACATGATGCCCCCCACTTCCACAAAACCCACCTCCAAACCCCCACCGCACGCACGCGCGCGCGCGCACACACACACACACACACACACACACACACACATACACACACACACACCATGGTTCGGCTGTATTCTTCTCTTTTGATAGAGACTAGCTGTGTCCTTCTCCAGTTGGAAAACAGCCAAAATGACAGTAGATCTCAAACTCTTAATGGACTGAAATCTGGACTTTTGCTAAGACATATACACTCACTCACACACACACACACACACACAGATGCGCACAGACTGGGGGGCGTGCCTCAGCACACTCTTGAACTCTTTCCGAGATCACATAAGGCCATTTACACAATTTGCCACAGCTTCAAAAGGCAATGAATCAAAATAGGGTGGTAGTGGGAGAATCAATAATTGTTTCTACATTTTGTTAAGTTTTTATTTCACTGCAGCAAGTCAGAGATTACACTGCCCTTCAAACTCCTCATGTAAACTCTTACTGGCAATAATATAATGAGTTAGGCCTCCCATAAAAATACATACACACCAGCTGAGATGTTTGCACACACTCACACAAACTCAGATCCTTGCTCACTCATTCGCAATAACACCCACATGGGTCACTTTCATAACACGGAGATAACATGTCGTAGGAGGGAGATGGAGAGAGCAAATGGCGAAAGAGAGAGGAAGTGAGTACACTGCTGCACGGCTTTCTTCTCTCCCCGGGGCGACGTTCACACATTTAGGCACAAACGTGCGTACACAGTTGGACCTACACGTTGACGCTTCCATCCTGACAAATAAGACTGCTATTTCACATAGACACACACAGACACTGACAATAAGGACGGCTGCGGACAACTTGCAGAATAGATGAGCGATTGTCTCCCTGCCTGTAAACGTCCACTTCACAGGTGGGGAACAAAGGTTCGCCACCATCTCTTTATGACTCACTCATGCACACACACACACAAAATCTCTCTCACACGCTAGAGCTTTGACTCATGCACTCTTTATTAACTCAACAGTGTCGGCCCACTTTAGCACAAATTGGGGGCTAAATGTACTACCTGTGCAGGGGTTTGGGGGGGGGGGTTGGTTGGTAGAAGGAGGAGAGGTATTAGGATGCCTATTTTGAGCAGCCATGACCTACTGCGATAACCCACTTTCTTCCATCTCTTCTCCTCTGGTGGGCTGTACGAGTGTCCACCTTCCCCTCCTACTTTTGTTAATTGCTTACACACTTTGGATAGTTCATGACAAACATACCACATACCATACATACAATCTAATGAGATCCAAAATAAGAACTATCAATAGTTCAGCTTTTGCAAAGATATTAATGCTCAGTTTTGACTGACACTGTTAGAGAGGTATTCATTTGACAAGAATGCATATTGATTATTGTCCTTAAAGTTTCTTTGTGTGACTACCTTGCATCACATGGCATCATACGTACTGTTTTTAATAATTTGTGAACTATTCAGCGATTTTTAGAGGGCCAAACATTTCCAATTAAGATGTAGTGAAGTTCTTAACCAATGCAAACAACAAGCAGAATAATAAACATCCTCTGTCGGATCTGGAAGTTATTCCTTACGCGCGTCTTTAAGTTTTCAATAATCACATGTTTTATTACGGCCTTTTCGTAAGGTAAAAGACTAAACTCTGACACCGGTCGCACAGGTACCGAACAGCCCATAATAGGGGGTTGTACTTCTGACTGGGGACTCTGCCAGACATTCCCAGCAGACCCTCAAAATACGTTTGGGTCTGTCAAGTCAGACCGACATCTTCCCCCACCATCGGAGCTAACACACCACCAGATGATGATTAGTTGACTATTCACCTGACTGTCGATGACATGCAAGTCCGATGACACAACCGCAAAATCTGTCATCAAACTGCAGCCCAGGGTGTACTGGTGCCAAGTGTAAGTATGGACACCCGTTTGTTGTAACATGGTGTTCGTTAAGGACAATTCGTGCCAAATACAGAAGTCCAATGACAAATTACCACTCAGGTTCACATCGTGGGGCCATTCCTCCCAAACAGATGGGTGAAGTGGTGCTGAGGGTAAGTGTACACCCTACAACCAGAGGGTCGCCGGCCATGTAAATAGTATATAAAGCATCAGATATTGTGTTTTACGTCAATACTTAACTATATTCATAATGTATAAAGTACCTGTGGATGAAAAAGCAAAGCTTGTGACCAGAATGTACGCGAACGTACATACACGCTGGGTACATTCAAAATTAATGGCCTTTCAAATATCCACACACTCTCTTATGTTCTCACCAACAACCTCTCTTTTGCAACCTGCTTCTCCCTTAACTATTAATCCATCTTTTTATGGTTTAAAAAGATGGATTTATAGTTAATCGTAGTAGCAAGAGGGAGGAAAAGTTGTGAATTACACACCCCATGCCACAGTATAATTGCTCAGCGGAATCTTTCAGAGGCATCCAAGAATCGGCGCTTTGCTGACAAGAGCTGGTGCATTCAATCCATGGCTGCTACATGTTGAAGAATTTCTGGAATAGAGTAAAAATGTCTTCAGCTCAGTAATTGTCCTTCATTGTATTTTTTTCGAGCAGTAAAGCGTGGCAATATTAGGCCTATAGTTACTGTATAACCAGGTGACACACAGTGTGGTCACCCCGTTCCACTTCCTCATGGCACAATTTATACAGACATTCATGTGTTCTATGACATTCATTCCTAACCGGTTTTCCATGGCAAATTAGTGTGTCATGAGAGTTCATCAGGTGTTTAAATTTCACTTAATTGTTCCAATAAACCTATGCCAGCGATGCATAGTGACAGACAGAACCATTAAATGTTCTTCCACTCCATGTAGAAGTTACAGTACATAATTAACCTGTGTATCCACCTTTTGTGGCATTTTTGTTTGGTGGTGTGCCATGAGATTTTTACTTGTATAAAATATACTGTATGCTTTGACTCAATAAAGGTTGGGAAACACTGGTCTCAGGGTGTGATATCAAGGCTGTGTATGTAGTTTATGCAGGCAGAACAATAGACCAAAGAGTGTTTCAGGGCACCTGGGTATGTAACCCTGAGAGAGTGAAATCTGTAGCACAAGCCAATTAATTATGTTTCCATATAAATTGTGAAGCTTACCATAAAAGGAATTCATAAATGTAATGAATAAAATAATGAATGTAGTTATATAGTAATATATAGTAGATAGTAAGTAGTATTATAATAATAATAATAGTAATATAGTAGTATGGTGGCCTCAGTATTGCATCTCTGCTTTTTGCAGATGATGTGGTTCTGTTGGCTTCATCAAGCCGTGACCTCCAACTCTCACTGGAACAGTTCGCAGCTGAGTGTGAAGCGGCTGGGATGAGAATCAGCACCTCCAAATCTGAGACCATGGTCCTCAGTTGGAAAAGGGTGGTGTGCCCTCTCCAGGTCGGGGATGAGACTCCTGCCCCAAGTGGAGGAGTTCAAGTATCTTGGAGTCTTGTTCACGAGTGAGGGAAGAATGGAACGGGAGATCGACAGGCGGATCGGTGCAGCGTCTGCAGTGATCCTGACTTTGTATCGGTCCGTTGTGGTAAAGAAGGAGCTAAGCCGAAAGGCGAAGCTCTCGATTTACCGGTCAATCTACTTTCCTACCCTCACCTATGGTCACGAGCTGTGGGTCGTGACCGAAAGAACAAGATCCCGGATACAAGCTGCCGAAATGAGTTTCCTCCGCAGGGTGTCCGGGCTCTCCCTTAGAGATACGGTGAGAAGCTCGGTCATCCGGGAGGATCTCAGAGTAGAGCCACTGCTCCTCCACATCGAGAGGAGCCAGATGAGGTGGCTTGGGCATCTGATTCGGATGCCTCCCGGACGCCTCCCTGGTGAGGTGTTCCGGGCACGTCCCACCGGGAGGACACCCCGGGGACGACCCAGGACACGCTGGAGAGACTACATCCTTCGGCTGGCCTGGGAACGCCTCGGGATCCCCCCGGAAGAGCTGGATGAAGTGGCCGGGGAGAGGGAAGTCTGGGCGTCCCTGCTAAAGCTACTGCCCCCACGACCCGACCTCTGATAAGCAGTAGAAAATGGATGGATGGATGGATGGATGGATGGATGATATAGTAAATAATACAGTCCCTATTACATTTGCACAGAGGAATGTATGGGAAAATGAGAAATTGATCAAGAGGAGATGGATAAACGAATTTACCGTATGTATGGCTCGGGAGAATGGCTGCATAATGCATAATAATATGGCCCCTGTTGTCCAGGTGGTGTTAAAAAATGCCCACATGGCCGTCGGTTCCTTGACCATCAACGAGGAAAGGTCAGAGGTCATCGACTTCTCCGTCCCCTTCATCGAGACTGGCATCAGCGTCATGGTCTCCCGTAGCAACGGCACCGTTTCACCCTCTGCCTTCTTAGGTGAGCAACGTGGAATAACTTATACTGACAAACTAATGGGTTAGTGAGTAATGTAATCCACATGGGAACATGCAGCAGTCCAGCGTCTCTACTACAAGTCTGGGCTGATGGTCATAGGCGGGATGACGGAGGGCGTACTAGCCTTTTTAAAATATGGATTTTTTTTTTTATGTTGAGAATAAAAAATAACACAGACCCTGTGATTGTGTGATGAAGTGTGGGCCTTTTATTAATTTGCACATTATACACTTTTACAGATGCAGTTCTTAAGTTTCTCCTTAGTTTGTTCTCTGAATACAGACATAAAATGGCTATTAGTTTGTGCTTATTAATTTTGTGCAACTGTAATTGTAATTTCCTCCTCAGTTCTTTTACACAATGCTTTGAAATGCATGTTGCACACGTCTTTCAAAAGATGACGTGCTTTCGAATTTTGGGCTCACAAGAGCTTTTGGGAATTGAATTGAGGGGTTAAATGGTTACCCCACGTGTTAAGAAGCTACATGACAATGCATTCACTCAAGTGTACTGTATTATATTCCACAGTTAATATTTTTTTCTTGTATTCTTTGTCTCTTTGCTCTTTGCTTCCCACTCTCTTTTTCCTACTCGTCCTTCCTTTTCTCAATCTGGCACACCATATTTGCATATCGCCTTTTTCCTCTCACTCTATCACCTCATTTTCTCATTCTCTCCAACACTCTCTCTGTTTCCCCTTCATTTCACTTCACATCACCCCTCTCTATTTTCTGCCTCCCTACAACCTCCCTTTTCCCACCACTGGTGTCTTCGTCTTATCATCCTGGTCCACACTGCCTCCCTCAACCCATCTACTCACTGGTCTCCCTTCATCTTCCCCTCTCCTCTCTCTTTGCTGGCTTGCCCTCCAGAGCCCTTCAGTGCGGATGTGTGGGTGATGATGTTCGTGATGCTGTTGCTGGTGTCAGCATTTGCCGTGTTCATTTTTGAGTACTTCAGCCCCGTGGGCTACAACCGCTGTCTGGCTGACGGCAGAGGTGAGGGCCTGCAGCTCAACATACACTGCACACAGACGCACAAACAAGAAAGAGACATGCTGGTTTGTATCACATGGAGTGATGGAAGATTGTGGTAGGGGGCTTATGACTGCATTTTTGTCTTGTAGTTTCAGTTGTTTTACTCATCCAACAGTCTCTATAGCATGTTCGTGGACTCTTATAATAAATTCCCTTTGCAGCGCTTCTACTTCAAAATATTAAAAAAAAAAAAAAAAATTGACAATGGATCCTATTGGAAATGTATAGTGAGCCCCTTTTAACTTGGGTGATACATACCACTCGCAATAGGTGAAAATTTCTGATATAAAGAGACGGTATAAAGAAAGTTTAATATAATTTTACCCCTCCCATCTGTTTTAAACACATTTAAACTTATTAAAACAGACTTGTACTGATTAACACACACAGTATTCCTCAGCAGCTGTTCTCAATCTCTCATTCAGATAGTTAGCCAATGAAGAGGCAAAGCTTTCTTGCTTCAAGCTGTTTGTCACTCCCATTTGACGTTTACTGCAAAACTGACACCTAAAACAAAAGAGAATTCAAATTGTATAAATGTTTATATCGTCTAACGAAAGTCTGCTAGCTTAATGCTAACATATCACGTAAAGTGCCATAGATGAGCTAACAGGAATGAGCATCGTCGTAATTATTCACCTTCCAATAACAGCTGCTTTAACACACAGAGCAGCAACACGGCAACATTTTGTACTACACTGAAGGGATGCAACTAAATTTGGACTTGCACCTATACTGTAAAAACTCATGAAAAAAAGATGCTTAAAAATCTGCGAAAGACAACATGCAAACTCCACACAGGAAGGTGAACCTCAGAACTGTGAGGCAGATGTTCTAACCTGAACACAAAGCTATATCTAGTAAAGCACCTCAAAGTACATGTAGGTTATATATACAAACGCCAATTCCAATGAAGTTGGGACATTGTGTCAAACGCAGATGAAAAGATTATGATGCTGTGCAAATCCTTTTTAACTTATATTCAATTGAATACATTAAAAAGGCAAGCTATTTAAGATATATACACCTTTTAGTTTATTTGCAAATATTCTCTTATTTTGAATTTGATGCCTGCAACATGTTCCAAAACAGCGGTGACAGGGGCAACAAAAGTCTCGAAAAGTTGCTCACAATACACCTGTTTGGAATTAACACGTTAATTGGAAACAGGTGGGAGTCATGATTGGGTATAAAAGGAGCATCCCTTAAAGGCTCAGTTGGGGCGATGTTCACCACTTTGTTAACAACTGCGTGAGAAAGTAGTCCAAAAGTTTAAGGAAAATGTTGCTCAATATACAATTGCAAGGAATTTAGGGTTTCCATCTACGAGGATAAGCGGAACGGAAGATGAATGAACGAATCTATGGTCTATAATATAATCAAAAGTTAGGTTTTTAGGTTTCTTCTGTTCAGACAATTTTTTTTTTCCAGTTAAGAGGAAATCTCTTACTTTGTTGAGAAATAGTGTCTCAGGTGTGAATGAGTATTTTCAAAAAAAAAATATCAGTTTGAATAATTAACATTTTGCCTGTATTCCATTTTATATAGGTTGAAAAGGATTTGCAAATCATTGTATTCTGTGTTTTTATTTACCTTTTACACAACGTCCCAAATTCATTGGAATTGGGGTTGACTTGCATCTGTTTTTTAGTAAAAGTCATTGTCATTTGGAGTCTAAACGCACCCCTGACTATAATAACAGATTAATAAGTGAGTTTCAAGCATTTTGCCCTTATCGTATACATATGCCAAGTAGTGAATTATTGCTTTCATTGTCACGCATATCTGTTGTGTATGTGACATATTATTTTGTATAAAGACAGACATGCACAAAAATGCTGTAGCCCGCCTCCACATGGAGACCAACCATCCTTGCTGATTTCATCCCCCCTCCTCTTCCTCCTACTTCACTCTGCCCTATTCATCATTTACAGGTGTTCTGTGTTCAACACAGTGTCAGTGCTTTTACTTCTGCACAGTGCATTTGCATACATTTCCATACTGCCTAAAATCAAGTTGGCACTGGCAGGAAAGGGACTTGTTTTGCGTTAGATCTCCCAAGGCACAAGGCCACCGAGTGTGGCTATATATGGACAATGTCTGTCTTTCCATTTCAACTTCAGCATGTTCTAGAAAGGATGTACTCTTCCTTAGCTGCTGTTCTCCTCTCTGACCCTCCATTTTTAATCTTCATGTTGCACCGATGGAGTTTGGTATCATGACGAGTGCAGATCGAAGTTGGGACACAAAAGATTCAGCACAACAATACTGTATATCAAAGGCTGCAGATTGCATAGGCTCCACTCAATTTACTTAACTGTCTCTCTCACAAACTGTTGAAAGGAGAACATGACATATATCACAATGCAAACCCACATTGAGGCCACAAATACTGTCTGTCTCTTTGTCATGTCTCTCTCTCTCTCTCTCTCTCTCTCTCTCTTTCTCTCTTTCTCTCTCTCTCTCTCTCTCTCTCTCTCTCTCTCTCTCTCTCTCTCTCTCTCTCTCTCTCTCCAACCCAAACTCACACTTGCCCACACAGACATTACAGTCCAAGTGCTATATCACTCCATAATAAATAGATGGAGACAATCTGCTCTAAGTTCATGAGTCAGAAATAATTAATTTGTTTATTCATCACACCACAATAGGTGATCATAATCTCCATACAGTTGATAGTATATCATATCATGGCCATGAGATTCAATGAATGCAGATGACTACAATTTGGGGAATTGTACAAGACAACCTTTATCTATCGGGCAGACAACGAGGATGTGACAAAGTATTGGCTTCCAACCTACAACATTACTGCTGAAAACTAGTGACACGTCACTGCAAAGACTACTACAGTTACAGAGAAAATCATTATAATAGGGAATGCCAAAATGATTCTTAACTTGGACAAATTATTTTATTTTGGTGAGTGTGTAACATTTAGCTGGAAATAAACACAAGAAACTGGTAAAAGACTAAAAGGCAGTGTAAAGTACAAAGAAACTTAAACTCAAAATTTAGCCAAGGAATAGTCATTTTGACACTGTATAAGAAGTTAAAGTAATTGTGTTAAAAGAACAAATAAAAAAAATAAACGCTCAATTGTATACCTTCATAGATACAAAACATCTTCATATAGTTGACTCTTTCCCTTTTCATTAAGTCTCATGCCTGTTTAACTAAGAAGGTCAATATTCATCCATGCATCTATCCATCCATTTTCTACCACTTATGATAAGTGAAATAGGATAAGTCTTATCCTATTCCCGGTCAGGCGTCAGCGGGAGCCAACTGACTTTGGGTGAAAGGCAGGATACACCCTGGACAGGGTGCCAGTCAATCACAGGGCACGTACTGTATAGACAAGCAACCATTCACACTAACATTCCCACCTATGGGCAATTTTGAGTCTTTGGAATGTGGGAGGAATTCGGAGTAGCTGCAGAAAACCCCACACAAGCACAGGGAGAAGATGCAAACTCCAAACCCAAAAACCAATGCCTGTTTAGCAGACCTGCTATCCAAATGCTCCACCGAGCTCAAACAAACTCAGATTTTTTTGCCGTTTTTCTATACTAAAGAATTGCATCGCGAAACTAAAACTCTATTAAGTTTCAGGAGCCCTCACACTGATGTATCAGACTCTGGCATGAAAACCAATGTTTTCACTGTACATCGGGTAATCCTAAATGTTGGCTGTATTCTCTTCAGAGCCACATGGTCCATCCTTCACCATTGGCAAAGCCATCTGGTTGTTGTGGGGTCTGGTTTTCAACAACTCTGTGCCGGTGCAGAATCCCAAAGGTACCACCAGTAAGATCATGGTGTCAGTGTGGGCCTTCTTTGCTGTCATCTTCTTGGCCTCCTATACTGCAAACTTGGCTGCTTTCATGATCCAGGAGGAATACGTGGACCAGGTAACGGGACTGTCGGACAAAAAGGTAAGATAATCCTCAAATCTGCGTCTTGGTCATTTGCTTGCCTTGCCTCACTAAGAAAGTATTTTTACAGGCAAGAGTTCTGTCTTACTTTCTTAGTTCCAAAGCCCCAACGACTTCTCGCCTCCCTTTCGGTTTGGCACGGTCCCAAATGGGAGTACAGAGAGAAACATAAGGAACAACTACCCAGAGATGCACTCCTACATGACCAAGTTTCATCAGAGAAATGTCAACGAGGCTCTTCAGAGCCTCAAAGCTGGGTGAGGATTTGTACAGAAAGAGGTTGTTTTTTAAAGTGTTTTTCATTGCATTTTTAAATATACTGTACTATACTGGAGAACTGCTCAATTGAGTTAGCAAGATTTACATGCCAATTTATTTGGTACAGGTGCACCATCCTAAAGGTCGCAATACACAAAGTACCTCAAAGATTTTGCAAAGACAATGCACAGTTTTGATGACACTATCAAAGACTATAGCAGCCTTAACTGGGACGCACATTAGCCAGCCCCAGAGGCTGTATGGTTCAGGATCTGGCATGAACATGATGGGATTATATCTTTATCTGAACCATCTTTATTAACAAGACTTGCGAAATGTGAACAATCATATAGCTTCTGAGCATATAAACAATATGTAAATACATTTCGGTTATACATTAGCATTGTACTTTTGTCTATTTTATTTTTGTCCATTTTGCACATATGTGCATATCTGCGCACATACGCAGTTCAAGCTTTGAGGCTTGGATACAATGTCAATGTCGACTACTCTTGTGGGTCTAGTATATTTGCAATGGTGTTGAATTCCACTGCATATTTCATACTGAATGCCATTTCTAATATTTTGGGTAACATTTTTAAGCTGCATGAGAGGAGCTCTTGTTGAGCTCATTTGATTGTGCTGGTGTACCTAATCTTATGGCCAGTGAACATTATATCTACACTCACATGGCTAAAGTGCACACTTGTTTGTGTGTCCACATTTTTCACATTTCTAAATGGTAAGCATATAGTTGCTAAATTACTCAACTCCACTTTTTCAATTGTTTTAATTGTGTGTGTTTTTTCACCACACTGCCATTCAGCTTTTGCAAACCCTCTGGAAGTCTATTCCACTTATCACCAGCTTAGTGCTATTTAGCAGGTTAATTGGAATGTTGTAGCTGTGATGTCTTGCTCCCAAGTGCTAATTAAGTGTGTGTAACCCATCTCTCTCCCACTCCTTCTTTTTCATTAGTAAACTAGACGCTTTCATTTATGACGCGGCCGTGCTGAATTACATGGCTGGCAGAGACGAGGGCTGCAAGCTGGTGACCATCGGCAGCGGCTACATCTTCGCCACCACCGGCTACGGCATCGCCATCCAGAAGGAGTCGCTCTGGAAGAGACACGTGGACCTGGCCATCCTGCAGCTCTTCGGAGACGGTGAGCACAGCGTTCTTCTGTTTTCTGTCTACAGCTCAATGCACCGAGCAGATGAAGTGCAATCGCCTTACTTTATAAGTAAAGGGAGCAGATTGTTCACGAGGAGGATCTATTCTTGGAATGATTTATTGAAAGATCTGCTGGCTTTGAATTTTCAAATAAACCATCATGGCAGCCCAGTTCCCCCGTAAGGAATGATTCAGACAGCCCTTGAGGGAAATTAAACCTCCTAACACCTTGGAATGACTGCAAGCCAATACTCTCTAAATGTTACAAATGTGAGATAGTGTTAGCTCTTTATGATCAGAGCTGTAGCGTCACACATCAAATGTCTGCTTTGGATTTATTGCATCCCACCAGCAGAACTCAGGGCTTACATTAGATTTATAGTCATTAGTCCGCCACTGCCTTATTGTTTTTGTGTGTGCACAGGACACAGGCCACAGTATTACTTGGACTGACAAATTTTATGGTACATACATATTGTAAGAACCGATCAGAGGATTACTGTACAGTAATTCCCTGCACATTTGCGGTTCACTATTCACAAATTCACCGATGAACATTTTCTCTGTAGAACCCATCCCAAGCTATTTGCAGTTTTTGTCCTCTTTGTGGAACTTCCTAAAATGCTACAAGATGACGCTAAAGCCTTGTCTGAATAGGAAAGTAATACAGTAATTATTGTCAAGGAATAAATCATTGTATTCTGTTTTTATTTATGTTTAACACAACGTCCCAACTTCATTGGAATTGGGGTTGTATATTGGCACATATTGAGTGACAAAAATAAAGTTGTACTTTAGTGTTACATGAGCATCACAACCTTCATATTTAGAATTACGTTTGAAAAATGAAAGACGTAGTTTATAATTTACATTACTTATTTATTTTACAAACTCACCGAGAACCACAGCAGAAGGATGAAAGAGCCACAAGCAGCTCTGGAGCCGTGGGTTGCAGACCCCTGAACTTAGTATTAAAAACTAGTGGGAAAATAAAAGTCAAGATAAGAAAAATAAAGTTATCATCTTAGCTTGCCCCTGAACAGTCAAGTAATCGGCCCCCCGGAAAATAAGAAATTATACAATAAGGAATCCCCATTCGTGTTGTCTGTCTAAAAAATGTTTTCGTATTGACTTCAATGATACTAAAAATTCTATAAACAGTTTCTAATGCCATGCTACTTTACACCCACTCTGTAAAAGGTGGGCAAAAGGCCGACTAAAATATTGCGTTTCCCAGGAATATTTTTTGAAATTCCCCAAAACGGCCATCATGTGTATGCCGGATCCTGAACCCTACACCCTCTGGGGCCGGCTATCGTGCGTCCCAGTTAAGGCTGCTGGCATAGCTCCTGGTGTATTTCGACTCTGCGTGTGCATGGGTTTCCAGTTTTGTTCGTGTGTTCGTGCATGGGTATGTGCATGTGAATATGGGTCAGCCCTTTCAACATTGAGAGTGCCTGGCGAGAAGCAATAAAGAGAGTTGCTTTTATTTTTATCACCCTAAAAACAAGAGAGACATACTCATTAAGTGGAATATGTTGTTGTTTGCTTTTGAAAATAGTTTTTTTTGTGTTTCTGAATGTTGCCTGTTAAAGAGAGACGAAAAAAACCAACAATCAGCCGTGTATCCCCCCCCACCCCCCGCCTACTCATGATTTCAATGTGACATTGCCAGACCTCACCCCACTTGCTTCCCCTCCTGTTGCCCTAGAAAAAGATCACACTAAAGTGGAGAGCCAAGTGGTCTAGTATCAAGGCCAAAAGGTAGTTTGTTTGATGCGGACCCGACTAAAAACTTCTTTTTTTATATATCTATAAAAGAATAATGTCAATAATATAATGAATATTGTCTAGTTTTTAAACCGGAGTTGGCTTTTGAAACCAGAACATACATTATTTTGTCAAAGTGATCAATTGACGTTTAACCTTCAGGGCAAGGTCCATAGAGAACGCTGTCTCATTTACATAAGCTTTAGAGTCAGAGAGCAGAGCTTCAGACAATCCAAAACATTTTCCTATTAGGGCCATCAACGGTATACATTAGCTGGGGAAAAAGGCCTTTTTGGAGGGCACTCAGTATACACTCACGGGTCATATCATTAGGTGCTCCTGAACAACTTATTGGCATCCAATACATGAATTGTAGCCACAATTCTGCCATTAAAAAGATAATACATGCATAAATTGACACAGTGTTTATTACTAGAGTGGTAGCTTAAAGGGTGAACCAAAGTATTGAAATAAATACATCTCTGGATACACTGGTACCCCTGCAGACTGCAGCCACAATAATAATCATTTTATAAATCCCTCTCTAGTATCACTCAAAAGTGACCTTTGCTTTTATTATAAAACAGTGTACAATATGTAATATTGGACATTTTTAAAATAGAATGCACACATCTGTTAAACTATTGCAAATGATCTTGAAATAGCCCACATTTGATCGCCCTCATTGTAATAAGGCACTAACCCTCATTGACCTACTCAATTGATGTGACATAAAACTTTAGTGGAGTGAAGCTGTCACACATTTATTCTTATTAATAGTTTTGGTGTTTCCGAGCAGCTCCGGACCATGAATCACGGTTTTCATTTTCCGCAGAAGCTCTTTAATTGATATTAAAGAATTCAATGAAAGAAACCAGATTGCCCCAAAGTATCTTTTCTCCCAAAACTGACATCTCGAAGCTGTTTTGCTTCCATGTTCTTGTCATGTAGACACAAGTGTGTAACACCACTGTGATATCAGAATGGCTTGCAAATTGCAGGCAGTCCACTCAGTCAACCTTCCAGCAGGCAAACGAAGGAAGGCCCCCCCCCCCCGATCGTGCGCGCGTGCCTTTGAGCACATACAGTAAAGTGTTTTTCTCGCTCAGCTTGTGTGAAGTGGAGCTTCCCGTTGCCAGCGAGACGCTCTGACATGCTGTGATTAATTAGGCAACTCAATTTATACAGACATTCATGTTCATGCGTTTGAGGTCAAGGGGTTGTGTCCAGTTTATGCAAGACCAAACAATAGATCAAACAGTTCTTAAGGACACTTGGGTATGTGATCATGTGAGACTCAAATCTGGATAATGGGGCAGTTACTTGTCTGTATAAATTGTGAACTTTGAGGCTGGAACAACATACAAGAAATTAATAAATGTAATGAATATAATAGCATAGTAAATAATACAATTCAGTATGTGTCTGAAAAACACTTCTCGGCCATAAATCGAATACAATCAAATAAAAAACAGTAAGTACGATGGTAACTGAGAGTGCCTTATTGTGGCATTCTTATGCCACTGTGCATTTGCAATTTTGAAAATGTGTCTCAGTGAGGAAAAAGTAACGTTGTGTCTTATTAGGAACAAAAAATAAATTAAAAATTGGCCAGGGTTGTGAATGTGGTAATTTGAAAAAAAAAAAAAATTCCAACAGAAATAAACAGGATTAATTCATAGTAATTTACAACAAATTCTGATGTGATGAAATTGTTATTGTGTAAATTCCAGCTAAAAGATACCAATGTGACAAAATACAAATTTAAGTTTACTCAAACTTTGGCCTTGTCATGAATAATGTTGGACTGAAATGTAAATATTGTTCTTTTTTTTTTTTTTTGTCTGCATATTTATTTATATATGGTCCATGCCAAGGCTGGTTTAAATAAATAAATAATACTTTTTGGGGGGGTCCTTAAGTTTTATTACTGTGACATACCCCCCTGTCCTCCCTGAAGATTTAATCAAAAACTAAAATATTTTTTTATATTATTTTCTCATCCAGAAAGGGCCTGAATCTGCAAAGGGTGTGAATATTAATGTGAGTTCAGACCCAACAAATACTCCTGCCATTTTCTTTCTTCTCTTCTTCTGTTGCATCATTCTCTCCTTCCCTCGTGTCCTCTAACGGACATCGTTATTGCATCACATCCCTTCTGCTTGCCACTTAAAAAAAAAAAACACAGTCCCTCATGAATTATAAAACACTTCTCCACTTGTCATCACCATGGCCCAAACTGCCTGTGTGATCTTGATCCTCCTCGTTGTTGCTCATCATTACACCCTGCCTACATTTTCTGTTTTCCTTTCTTCTCCATTTTCTAACATCCAGGTGAGATGGAGGAGCTGGAGTCCCTGTGGCTGACGGGAATCTGCCACCATGAGAAGAATGAGGTGATGTCCAGTCAGCTGGATGTGGACAACATGGCGGGGGTCTTCTACATGCTAGGGGCCGCCATGGCACTGTCGCTCATCACATTCATCTGCGAACACTGGTTCTACTGGCAGCTGCGTTTCTGCTTCATGGGTGTCTGCTCGGGTCGCCCTGGCTTTGTCTTTTCCATCAGCAGGGTGAGATTCTTAGTTTTTCTCACAAGTATTAAGGAACTGTATCCCACTGCAGAAACCCAGTGTACATTATACATTGGAGTAATGGTCCCTCTCTACTACAAAGATTTTTGGGGGGTGCACAATACAGGGCACAGTTTTAATTGGAGAATGTGCAAATTTTATGTTGTACTAGTACCTGAGATCTCAGACATGGGCTAAAAATAGTTTCTATTCTCTCTTCCTAATTTTGATGAAGCGATGAAATAATGAAAGCCATGCATAAGTCATGCCCTTCGCTAAGAAAATGTGTGCCTGCTTCATGATCAGTAAACTACCATACAGTGTGTACATCCATCTTCTATAGGCTTACGGGTGAACTGGAACCTATCCCAGCTGACTTTGGGCGAAAGGCACACTACACCCTAGACGGTTACTGGTCAGTTCGAGTGCACATACTGTATAGAAACAGACAACCATTCCCGCTCACACCATCAGTGGCCCAAAAACTTTGGGACCTCTAAGTTTAAGAATGGAGGACATACAGTATATAAAAGGTTTCTCTTTTTGCCTGGATACTAAAACCACTCTGGTGCCCATGAAGTAAAGATTTACTAACTATTCAGACAAAATCAATACATCACTCAAGAAAAATCCTCACAACTGTAAAAGGTGGATTACTTGGTCCCAGGAGAGCAAAGTCACCCGAGGTGTTTGATTTGCATTCCAATTGTTTTGACATGGCTCTGGTGTAATTCACTGTGGGCCTCTGAAGGTGAAGTGCTGCAGGCTAAAACGCACTTGGCTAATTTACGAAATCCACTTGATATGCTGCTATTGCACCCAGGACTGCTTGTGTCGTGAGAGACAACCTGCAGAAAAACAATCCTGAGTTCTCATATTTAGTTATGTTTTGGTTTTTTTTAAACCACAGGAGTAGGTCAAAATAAACAGTACAAAAGGTAAGGACATTTTGATTTGGTAGATTAGTTCTTTGTTAGTTCTTTGAATCTTATACCGCTGGTAAGCCTATTTATTACTCTTTTAAATGGTGCCACATTTGTAAGAAACATGCTAACTGCTTATTTTGGCCTTGCCACTGACTCTTGTTTTGAGCTTCTGATACCCCCTGCATGAGCATGGGCCTTGCGCCAGTGGTCAGCATGCCACATTTGACTGATCTGGAAAGTGCCCATGCAATAGTGCAACTTCGAGCTGGTGTTCTCCAAACTGAAAGTCAAGTTCCACATAACCGGAGATGTGAGACAGGCCGCAAAATGGGCATGCCAAGAAGAAGGACTCGCCAAGAAGACTGTTTCCTCAAACTCTCAGCACTTAGGTACTGTAGAGTGTCTTTTTTAGATTTTCAGTCAAGGCTTGTCATCATTGGAGGCAATTTCAATACAGAGAGAAATATGGTTGAGATTCTACAACCAGTGGCAATCCCACATCTCCACACTCTGGGACAGAAATCTGTCCTCCATGATGACAGCGCTCGCCCCTACAAAGCAGGCTTTATCTCCAGAATTTGGGCGTGGAATGTCCTGACCCCATTGAACATTTGTGGGAACATCTTGGTTCTGCTGTTTGCGACTGAGTGACCAACACGATCACATTGGCAAACTTGTGACGAAGGCTGGAATAACGGCGGTCTGACCAGGCTTATGTGGCTGTGTATGTTTTTTTCATATGCTACTGGGGCTCCTTATTGTTAAATGAATGCATTTTTAAATTGCAAATGTTTCTTGTTTTTTAAAACTTCAATCATCTAATCCACCAAACACCAAACAAGAGTCACTGGCAACAGAAAAATAAGATGTTGGGCATTTGCAGAGAAGATTTGGCAAAACCTACATACTGTACTCAGCGCTGATACTCATCCCACAGATGCATGTTCCTTACAAAAGTGGCCCAATGTAAAAGGGGAATAAACAGGTTTTCTAACGGTAAAAGACAAATGTGCCTACTTTGGAAATACCATCCTTTCCAGCCCCCCAAAACACCTACATTTGAAATTTTAAATTTAAAACATTAAAAAAGAGAATATAAAGAGAAAAATGGCTTAAAGTGTTTTTAAGCTGAATGTCACACACACCCATTGTAGTGTTCTTGTGTGATGTGTGGCTTGCGAGTGTTTTGTGTCATTTTGTTGATACGGCTCTTGTTTTGGCTAACATTAGAGGCCAGGTGTACCTAATATTGTTAACATCAACTTTAATAGCATTTTAAAAAAAAAACATATTCTGCCTGACATTATTTTTTAGTGGACAGCTCATTAAATGTCATCTGCCAACGTCAGGTGAAATCTCATTTCCAAAAGCAGGCTGTTCAGTGCAGTTCTTTTTATGATTACAACATTATCATTTCTATGGGAGCAGACATGATCTGAGGCCCATTATGTTTTGAGTAACATTCGCTGATTGCTCTCATTTGACACAAATTACCTCCATCTCTGCTGCAATGAGGCAACATAAATGAAAGTCACATTCCACACACACAGCCAGATCATTTAGTATGTAAATATATTCAACGGAAAATAATTCATTGAGCAGTTTATTTGCATAGGCAACGCAGAATCCTTGTAAAATAGAAAATAGCCAATGCAAACAGTGAAAATGATAGTTTATTATCTTTGCACAAGATTAAGCCACAGACCATTGTCTCCTTTCCATTTACTTGACTGTTTTCTTTCTCATTCTTGCTCTCGTTTTTTCTTCGGAGCTTCTGCTTTTGTAATTTCACAGTTTAATACAAGACATTTTACTGTTATTGCTCCAATTATCATTTAAGCTTGGGTGTGTAAAAAATGAGTCATCTGTCACACTTGGTGGGAGTCATAGGACTTCATGGTTTGTTAGTCTTCCTTGTTTTGGAGGCACTTTGATAGCATTGTTGGCCTTTTCCCACAGGCTACCTGTTCCTTTAGCCCCTATCTGCAACATTGCAGCAAATTAATTACAAATATTGATTTAAAGGCCCCTAATGAATTTAGAAAAATAAATATATTAGGAGCGGTAATTACTCCATTTTCCCCCTATCGTTGTCACCTTCATTCGCATCGAGTATCACACAGGCACTACCAAATTATGATGTGCTGCTTGTGGGCACTTTATATGCACTTGTACACAGGGAGCAGCTAGTTATTTGTTGATTTCCTGCCTCTCTGTACCAACATAATCACTTATAGATTTTACTGTGATCCCCTAGAGAAAAAAGGCCACTGTTATTGCTATTTGCCGAGCCTGCCCAAATAATCAGTGACTGTAATACAGGGCCAGCAGCAAAGTGGTACATTTTGTTGAAGACCAGCTGCTGCATATGAAGCCTGTGACTTCTATGATTTTTTTATTTTTGTATTATTAACTTCTCAGCCATTCCCAACCGTTTTTTTAACGCTGCCTATATGTGTGCATAAGCGTTCTGTCACACTGGGCCAGTTGGCAACATCCTTTGCAGTGTCATGCGCTGAGCTTCATAACTAGTGAGACACTTTTCTGACCTGATGTTTGAAGCAGATCTTTAAGCTCCGGTGTTGGTCTTCCTTTCATAAATTCCATCCCGTTTCGATTGGTAATCCAGTTTTGAGAAATGTTCATTCATTCATTCATTATCCGAGGTCGGGTCGCGGGGGCAGCAGCCTCAGCGAGGAAGACCAGACTTCCCTCTCCCCAGCCACTTCCTCCAGCTCTTCCGAGGGGATCCCGAGGCGTTCCCAGGCCAGCCGAGAGACAGTCTCTCCAGCGTGTCCTGGGTCTCCTCCCGGTGGGACGTGCCCGGAACACCTCACCAGGGAGGCGTCCGGGAGGCATCCTAATCAGATGCCCGCGCCACCTCATCTGGCTCCTGTCAATGTGGAGGAGCAGCGGCTCTTCTCTGAGCTCCGCCCGGATGACCGAGCTTCTCACACAATCACTAAAGGAGAGCCCGGACATCCTGCGTAGGGAACTCATTTTGGCCGCTTGTATCTGGGATCTTGTTCTTTCCTTCACGACCCACAGCTCGTGACCATAGGTGTGGGTAGGAACATAGGTCGACCGGTAAATTGAGAGCTTCGCCTTTCGGCTTAGCTCCTTCTTTACCGCAAGGGACCGATACAAATTCCGCATCACTGCAGACGCTGCACCGATCCGCCTGTCGATCTCCCGTTCCATTCTTCCCTCACTCGTGAACAAAACACCAAGATACTTGAACTCCTCCACTTGGGGCAGGATCTCATCCCCGACCTGGAGAGGGCATGCCAGCCTTTTCCGACTGAGGACCAAGGTCTCAGATTTGGAGGTGCTGATTCTCATCTCAGCCTCTTCACACTCGGCTCCGAACCGCTCCAGTGAGAGTTGGAGATCACTGCTTGATGAAACCAACAGAACCACATCATCTGCAAAAAACAGAGATGCAATATTGAGGCCACCAAACCGGACCCACTCTACGCCTCGGCTGGGCCTAGAAATTCTGTCCATAAAAGTTAGGAACAGAATCGGTGACAAAGGGCAGCCTTGGCAGAGTCCAACCCTCACTGGAAACGAGTCCGACTAACTGCCTGCAATGCGGACCAAACCCATGCACCCTTGAGGACCCTGCCGGGGGTGTAGAGCTGGTCGCCTGTTCCACGGCCAGGACGAAAACCACACTGCTCCTCCTGAATCTGAGATTCGACTTCCCGACGGACCCACCTTTCCAGCACCCCTGAACAGACCTTACCAGGGAGGCTGAGGAGTGTGATTCCCCCTGTAGTTGGAACACACCTTACGATCCCCTTTCTTAAAAAGGGGGCCACCACCTGGGCCTTGCCACCAAGGAGCTTTTTAGCCACCTCGTGTGTGGAGGCGAGGCCGACTATATCTTGTCAGAATTTCTCGACCTTGCACACCAGCTCGGGCTCCTTCCCTGCCAGAGACTTGACATCGTCCCAGCCAGCCAGCTTCTGTAGCTGGAGATCGGATAGCCAAGGTCCCTGCCTTCAGCCACCGCCTCCCACAGGTGGTGAGCCCATGGGAAGGGCGACCCATGTTACCCTTTCAGGCTGTGCTCGGCCGGGCCTCATGGGAGCAGGCCCGGCCACCAGGCGCTCGGCTTCGAGCCCTACCTCCAGACCTGGCTCCAGAGGGCGGGGGGGGGGCCGGTGACCTGCGTCCGGGCAAGGGAAAACGTCTTCCTGAATTTTTCATCTTCATAGAGGTTTTTGGAGCTGTGCTTTGTCTGGTCCCTCACGTAGGAGCTGTTAGCCATGGGTGACCCTGTCAGGGGCATAAAGACCCAGACAACTTAGCTCCTAGGATCATTGGGACACACAAACCCCTCCACCACAATAAGGTGACAGCTCAAGGCGGGGTCAAATTGTAATGGTGTTGATTAAATGTATTGACGAGGGGTTTTCGTCCCATCTCCAGCTACACTGTCCTATCCTCTCTGCATCTGCTTTATGCTCATTTGCGTAATTCATGTCATCTTGCATGTACATAAGGGTTTTACTTATACAGGTAGCAATAAAGTATATTGTACTTATTGTGTGGGAAAATTGCCTGACTACTCTATATGCAGTATATTTTCAAGTGCTATTTTATCCGGAAACCCAACAGCAATTGGTCACATATGATGTATCGATCCCTCGTTGTAGCAACAGATTTGATGTACGTTCATTTAAAAACAATTAGCACAAACTTTTTAGTTATCAGTTAGTGCTTTATGATTGGGAGAATGGGTATATTTTAGTTGGAATTGACACAAGCAAGAATCGAAAGTGGGAAAAGACTGTACAACATTGTGAGACATTATTTTCAAAATGTTATTTTGAGCGATTTCACATCCCAAATTATTCATACTCACAATACAGGAATAAATGTATTGCTGATATATATTGATGAATGCTCCAGATCAGGAGCATCAAATTGAATCGCACAGTGGGCCAAAACTGAAAGCACACCTTAGGTAGGATAAACATTTATTGGATAAAACAAATAAATAAATGTAACATAAGTAATAATCGAGACAGACCGTATACAATATATTTCCAAAATAATTTAAACTTAAAAAGAACAAAATATTTTCGCTGTGCATAATATCTAAAAAGTATAGAAATTCAACAAAATATAAATATGATGCGATTGGCTGGCAACCAGTTCAGGGTGTACCCTGCCTCCTGCCCGATGACAGCTGGGACAGGCTCCAGCACGCCCGCCACCCTAGTGAGGAGAAGCGGCTCAGAAAATGGATGGATGGATAAATATGATGCAAAAAAACTGAAAATATAAAGTAAAGTTGTGCTTTTCAGTAAATGTTAAAATGATAATACATTTCTTTGCTCTTATGCTATTTTGTCATAGCTGGATAATTGGAATCTTTTCATTCTCAGGCTGTACTATACAGGTGCTTGTGAGCCGTATCGTATTAAAAGTATGTGAACATACCTCAAGCAATCCGTGAATGAACGTTCTCTCCCGAGCATCGGTGATGACCACCAGACGTTTTTCCTTATTTTATTATTTTTCTCCCCATTCAATAAATGTGCGCGATCTAGTGTTGTTGTCGTCGCCATGGTAACGAGTGTATCCGGTGTTGTTTGATTTGAGAAGCTAAAGCCAAGTGTTGGTAAAAGACGGGATGCAGTGGTATTGGTATACAAGATTTTATTGCGGTAGTCTGACATAGTGCAATCGTGAAAGACCAAATTTGTCTTGTAGTCTGATCCAGGCATTACGTGTTGTCTGTCTGAGGCACCGCAAAAAAGTCCCACACCGCCGCATGTTTTTTCACTGACAAGATTGAAATAAAACTTTATTGCTTGTCAGATAGTAACAGTACTACATCACAAGACACGTGACAAGGCTAAAAATAAACTAGCTTTTGGATCCGGACACGACGGCGACGTGGAGTCAATGTCTTTCGCGGAGCCGATCAATGACGTCATTGATCATATCGGCGAATTATCAATCAGCCGATCAGCATAAAATGCTAATTACCGGCCGATGCCGATCGGTGTAAAGTCTACACAAAATACAAAAACATTTCCGACATACCTGGACGCAGCATGTTCAATTGCATGGTCTCTTTATCTGCATGGTCTCTGAAGGTCTTCTCGTGCTTCGTCTCAAAATGCTGCTTAACACTTGACATTTGGCATATAACATTCTCACATGAATTGCACACTGCATGTTTTTTCAAAAATCTCTCGTGTCAATGAAGACTTGAATGCCGTAGTTTTTGCCTTTTTAGCAGCCGGCGCTGCAGTTGTTAACATCTGTAATACACGGGTCTTTGGGAATGTGGGCAGGACCGCTGCTACGGGGATTGTGGGCGGGAGCTGTCACTCAACCACAATAAATCATGCCACACACAAATCGAAGATCGTCATAACACCGAGCGTGCCAGTGTGTATGCCACGGGTGCCAAAGGTTGCTTACCCCAGCTCTAGATTATGCTACAAGTTGATGAAATAGATAACATTTCCTCGGAATTGTCTGATAACATCATGGATGGCAATCATTTTTAAATATAAGTTACCTAAAATACAGCCTGCACGTTAACAAAAAAGCAAAACATTAATTTCTGTTGTTTTGGGAATTAAAAAATAGAAGGTACATGATTTGTATTGCACAGTGGGAAATAATTTTTTTAAAGCAGTATATTAATAACATCAAGTGTCAGTGTGGCCATGACCTTAGAATGCACTGTTCTTGACTTATTGTTTCAGTTTTTAAAATATTCACTTTTTAATGCTGCTTCTATCTCCATTTTCCCACACAGGGCATCTACAGCTGTATTCACGGTGTTCAGATTGAAGAGAAAAGCAGCTCAGCATTGAACTCCCCATCAGCTACCATGAACAACACTCATTCCAACATCTTGCGCCTCTTACGCACTGCCAAGAACATGGCCTCTGGGGTGAACGGCTCGCCGCACAGCGCTCTTGACTTCATTCGACGCGAATCTTCCGTTTATGACATCTCGGAACACAGACGCAGCCTGGCAGGACACTCGGACTGCAAGCCACCTTACTTACCAGAAGATAACATGTTCAGTGACTACATCAGTGAGGTGGAGAGGACGTTTGGCAACGTCCACATGAAAGACAGTAATCTGTACCAGGACCACTACCTGCACCATCATGGTTCCACGCTTGGGCTCAGTGGACCACCTCCCAACAGGCCCCATAGTTTGGGCAGTGCCAGTTCCCTGGAGGGTGGCATGTTTGACTGTGACAGCCTCGGAGGCGGGGTACCACCTATTTTCACCACTCAGCCCTGCTCAGCACTGACCCACAGAAACATGAGCAAGTTTGACCTTCTGTCTGGACAAACTCCACCCACTGGCCAAGGCTTTCAGAGTGGCCTGCCTGACTTGTATGGGAAGTTTTCTTTCAAGGGAGGTGCCTCAAGTTCCACCTACATCCCTGGGCCAAGTTACTGTGGAGTAAGAGGGGATGACGATGGAAATATACGATCTGATGTCTCTGATATTTCCACACACACAGTAACCTATGGGAACCTGGAAGGTAATGCAAAGAAGCGCAAACAATACCGTGATAGCCTGAAAAAGAGGCCAGCCTCTGCTAAGTCCAGACGGGAGCTGGATGAGATTGAGCTGGGCTACAGGAGAAAACCTTACCACATCAGCCACCACCACTACCACAACCATCGCTCTGCCTCACCACCACTTTTGCCATCTGAACGTAAGCGAGGGGGAGGAGTAAATAATGACACAAACTATCTCTTCAGAGAAAAGGAGAGCGTTAGGGACTTTTATTTGGACCAGTTCCGCCCAAAAGAGGGTGTCCCTCAGTGGGAACATGTAGATTTGACCGAGGCCCCTGGGAACAGAGATAGTGGAGTACCAACTTGCACTTCTCTGGTTCCGGTGGAGGACTTTCTCAAGAGCAAGCCCAAAAAGTCTGACTCAAAAAGTGTCGGAGGTTCCGGCTTGGCAGGAGGTGATTGGGAGTGCAGGAACTGTCGGTCTGGAGGAGGAGTGAAGCAGATGTCCATACATGGAGCAGGGGTTGGTGGTGGGTATGGTGGTGGTATAAGCTGTGGGTCCTCAGGGGGTGGAGGAAGCAGTCGCCCCAGCTCTGCAACCTGTATGCGCTGTGAGGGCTGTAAAAAGACAGGAAACCTCTACGACATCAGTGAGGACAACAACCACCTCTTGGAACAGATTGGTGGAGGGAAAGGTGTGGGAGGAGGAGGCATGGGTGCAATCCTCCAGCCACAATCTCAAGTCCAGCAGAGGAGAAAGGGCGGAGGATTCGGCAAGCCACTCAGGCGGCAGCATTCGTATGACGCGTTTGTCGACCTTCAGAAAGATGACTCGAGCGGCATGGGGAGCATGATGGGAGGTATGGGTGGAGTCGGGGGAATGAGTGGTCCAGGTATGGGAGGAATGCTGCCACCTCCCAGAAGTGTTAGCTTGAAGGAGAAGGAGCGCTACATGGAGGGCACCAGCCCCTTTGCACACATATTTGAGCGTCACGGAGGCTCTGAGAGAGAGAGGGAAAGAGACAGGGACCCTTCGTTTTATGGAGGTGAGGGCCGGTTCGGGGGCCTGTTCAGAGGAGGCGAGGGTCTCCATCGTCGCTCGGTAGGAGAGAGAGACATGAGAGACAGGGATAGGTCCTTGATGGAAGGTGGAGGTGGGGCAGGATTCTCTTTATCCAAATCTCTTTATCCTGACCGTGTTAACCAGAACCCCTTTATACCCACGTTTGATGATGACCAGTGTCTCATGCATGGAGCAAAACAATATTACATGAAAAAGCAGCAGCAACAGGTTGCCAAAAACAGCCGAAGTGACTTCAGGAGCCAGATGAGCGTGACTTCTTATCTGCCAGCATCTGCCACGGCCGGGGTTATGTCGAATGTGTCCCCCCGTTTCCCGAAAGAGCTCAGCCTGGGTGGGCTGAACCACCATGGCTCCATGCTTGGGGTCGGCCCACCGCGACCCTTCGATGGAAGCAACGGCCATGTCTACGAGAAACTGTCCAGTATTGAGTCGGACGTGTGAGAGATCAAGACTGGATTTGGGATTAGGAATGGAATAGAGGTGTGTAGTGTTAGGAGATCAGGGATGTTTTTAAAGACACTGTCCACACACTGCATCTCTATCCCATACAGAGACAGGAATTTAAGGTGAGCTAGGTGAGAGACAAGTGTGGTGTCAGAAGTAGGATGCAAACTTGAGTAACAGAAAAATCTATATTTTGCAAACAAATCTAGGTAAAAAGAACATCAGGACACCTTCATGAGGTGGGGGAATGTGACCCCTCTCACAAATTGCCAAAGCTACTCTACTTTTATGACCGTCACTTAACACGGCCCCGTCAACCTGGAAAATGCACTCAACTCAAGCCTCGCTTTTCATCCACCAGTGAAGCCGGAGTCAACACACCCGGTCATTATCGCTCATCTTGATTTGATATCGGACGTGTGATCCTGGTGAGATTTGACGGCCGCCCGAGAGCTCCCGCTGAACGCTTATAAGGGAAGACTGCAAGATTGGAGGGCGGCGCGAGCAGCCCATCTGGGCCCGTGTCGTCTCAGAAACAAGACATCGTCGCCTTGCCAGAGTGGCAACACGGATGACTTCTCCCTGCCACCCTCTCTGGAGGGATCTGCTCATCTCTCCATCTTGAACTTGTCCCACTCTTCTTCCCTTTGCCTCACGCTCCCTGACACCAAAAGATTTGTTTGATATGAGAAATACAATCAAGACATATGACATATTATCTTCTAGAAAGAAAAAAACAGGGTCCAACATCAACAATAATATTGTGAATAACAAAACTGATTGCGATAACATTGCTTATAATATCATTGTTTTTTTTTTTCATTTTGTTTTTTTATTATTACTTTATGTTCACTTGGTATGATATTTCATCCCTGTTTTAAGTACTGGCTGGTTGTTTAACCTACAGGCCAGAAAGACTGAACTCTTTAGTTGTCTGTAGGATATTGGACTTCATATGAGTACAGTACATACATATATTTTCTCCCTACGGAAAAAGGATCTCAAAGACTTGTACTTTAACATTTCAAGATCACTCAAGTCAAGTGCATAGAGACTTGTCGTGCGTGTTTTGTCAGAGCCTGAGAGCTGCAGATGCTGAGAGAAAAGGACGTGCCTTAATGGTCTCCAATGGAAGTGTCCTCCTGTTCACATGGTCATGCAGCGGCGCCAATACTTGGTGTGCTCTTCACGTTCGTGAGCCAAAACTGCAGTAAAAAATTTACAAGCGGCTAGAGATGCTGCCTGGCAGTGGTTTAGATACAAGACGCTGCAGAGTTTTATAACTTCGTAAAAATGATTTTATGAACCTGTATGCCAGTTCTATTCAGGATGTCCCACACTGACCCACTTCACAGCACGGCGGCCTTCTACTTAGCTTCTTTTTGATTCAGGTTACATGATTATAGTCACCACGTGTTTGGCCTCTCACTAGTGTCACATGTGACAACATCTAGTGTGTCTGTGGTCTTGGAGGCAAATTGAACTTTGTGCAACGTGCACAAAAAGGGGAGAATGTTGCCCTGTGACAATGCTAGTCATAATATGTTGAGCAGAGGAGTATGTCTATTTGAGATAGGCCGCTGAGGTATCAGCGTTGACTGATGTGGATAGTTTTTGTTGTTTTTTTGTTTTAAGCTGGCGAAGCCTCATAATTGCACAGGACCTTTACCTAGTGTAGGTTCAGGCACTCAGTAGACATGCCTTATCGTCCCATCACAACCCTCCCACCTTTCACAGGAGCTGTCTGCTAATGACTCATCATCTAACTGTACAGAATAAAAAAAAAAAAAAAAGCCTCTATTAGCTCTTTAAAGGTTTGATCTTCAATTAGCTGGTGGTGTCAGAAGTTCAAGGGCTGCTAGAGATTGCGCAGGAGTGCTCAGCCAAGATTGGAGCTGCTGGAGTGCGCGGCGTGCCGACATCTATCTTATAACCTCATCTAAATGCACCACTGTTATAGGTGCGTGTGTGTCGCGTGAGTGATGATGCAAGTCACAATTAAATGATAACAGCAGTTGTTGTTTTTTTTCACAGACCTGCTGATTACTATTCATAAATTCACAGATAAAAATGTAATCATCAGATTGATAGAGTTAGCCTTAAATCAAAACACCTCCCATACAACCATGACTCCGGATAAATAGACTGGGATCTCTGGAATTTTTATATGTGCACATTTTCAGACCAACCAATAACCGAGAAGCAAGAAGGAATATTGGGAACGGCATGGAAATAAGAAACACTTGGGTGATGGCATTAAGTTGGCATTAGTATGTTAAGCTTTTACTTGTAAATAGTATATTCAAAACCACTTTTCACTTTGTACAGTAAACAGACAGACAGGATGTAACTTTTGACGTTTTACAGCAATTTAAGAAATAAACTAATTAAAAAAATACATGGACAAAAATGTGCAGAGTATAATAAGACACCGATATTACTCATCTTAAGTGATGTAATTCAACCTCTTTTTTACTCATGTTACGATAGTTTACCAATCAGTATATGGATTATGTTAAGGCTTATACTTTTTCTTATTTTCATTAAAGTGTTTGATAAATTGATAATTTAGCGTCGGTGTAGATGTTTGGTGATATAAAAGGGAGACAATTTAGTTTTAGGTCTTTTAAGTTTCCCTTGAATTGTGTTAGATTCTCTCTTTTTAAGGTGAGCTCAACTTGTCATGCTTTTTCAAGCTCCATTCAAGTATCGACACATTTATGTAATACAATGTGTGTATGATATTTGCAGATAGAAGCAGCATATTGTGCGCTTTCATTTTAGGCAGCAATCCTTGTTCAAATCTTATGACATCATTGTGTTTTGTTTTGGGGTTTCTTTTTTTTTTTTTTTTTTTTTTTTTTTTAAACTGGGCTTTAAAGGTGATTGCACACAGAATTTAGAGCCATCGTGGGCCCGGCCTATCCTGTTCCCTTTTTATCATTGGGATAGACATCACTGTGGTAAAGAAAGATGTATGTACATATGTGTGTCGAACACACAAGTGCACACTGGACACTTTCCAGTGTTGATGCTGTTAACATTGCTGAGAATTTCAGCACAATAATGTGGAAAAGATCTTTGAGAGAATTCAGTTGAAACTGAAATGCATTTGTGCAACCCCTTATCAAAAGTGAAGCATTTACTCATTTTGAACATTTGCTTGAGGGATGTCAACTGTTGATTTATTTTAGCTCAGGTTAGTAAACTGACACTATTAACTCACATGCATCGGATTCTTGTTTTGTTTGTGTATGAAAAGATAACTATACTTTGTTTTATTTGTTTGTGTATCAAAAGATAACAATACTTTGTAATTTGCTTTATACATACATTTTGTATCCTGAGATTGGATTCGGTCTATTTTTCGATTCCTCTTCAGCTGCTTTCCACTCCCAAGACTTGACTAATGAATAGAAAACACATACATGGGCTTGTGCGCTAAAGTCTTAGACCACCATTAGATTTGTTGTTTTCATAGTTCTATAATCAGCATATATAACTAAAATGTCATACAGCAAAGAGCATAGACCTCCACCAAGGCTGAACTACGTATTAACAAGAGTGCTGTCTTTCTGTTTATTACTGAGCAGACTACTTCCTGGTTCACAGACGACGACAAACAGATGGGCAATGTCATGATTCGGGGGCAGGACAATTCTATTGATGTGATTGTGACTCAAACAATTAAATTGAATTCCTCTTTACAGATTCTAGCCAAACTTGAACTAATTCTTCCTTGTCCTTCGTGCCATCCCTCTGTAAAATGTTGTTGAAATTGGTTTTGTATTTTGCGCATAATCATGCCAACTGTATTCGTCCTACTATTTACTTTTATTTTACAGTGGTACCTCCAAAAATTCCCTAAGGCTGGTCGACCTCCAGTTGTTGTTTTTTTCCGCAATAATCTTTTCCTTAGAGGACAATTATTACTTGAAAACGTATTCAAACCATTGCCATCTTCAAGCCCGTACGGATTGTACAAGCAATGTGTTGTGTAATTTTAATTGTTAACTTTAAATGTAAGTTAACCACTGTCAATAATTATGTTGAATGAATAATGTTTGATGCAAGGGGGGAAGTCGCCTCGCATATACACAAGTCACTTTGCAGTTGACATATAATTCATTCCATTCTTTTTCTTCGATTGTTCTTTTATGATCGTTAACTTGAGCCTACTGCGATTGGCTGGCAACCAGTTCAGGGTGTACCCCGCCTCCTGCCCGACGATAGCTGGGATAGGCTCCAGCACTCCCGCGACCCTTGTGAGGATAAGCGGCTCAGATGATGGAACTTGAGCTTACACAAAAGACACAATTGACCGCGCTTCATTCATTTGTACGTGAGACCAAACTGCCTTGACGCTGCCTTCCCTTACTGCGGAGACACACAAGTCAAGTCTTGCGAGATTCACTTATACAAGTTTAGAGCCATATTTTTACAGACTTTTCATATAATTCCAAATATGTGATATTCAAACAACAAACCTGGTGGTGGCCTAAGATTTTTCCACAGTACAGTGCATTTATTCTCCTTATTTCCAATATGATCAAACATAGTCACCTTACTGCCGTTGCCATGGAAGGCTAGCGAGTGCTTGTTTACGGCTATTGTTTGGAAAGTCCAGAAGCATGCACACGCTATCATTGAGCACTTCTGTTCTGTTGCCAGCAAGTGCCAGTTGGACAGTGAGCAAGCTGCCTCGTCACAAGGTTTTGTTTCCCTTCAGCCCAAATTGGTCTCGGCCTTGCTTCTCTGCACACACGCATGCCACAACACATTTGTTTAGATGGTTCATGTTGAGAAAAACACTGTGTCCATTTTTTTTTACAACCCAAGGTTGAACTAGGTTTGAGTTACTGGAACATCCTGGAACTGGAGGATGTACATATCACCCCCAGCTGGCATCACGACAGGCATCAGTGAAAATATGTTTTTGGATGGATTGTTCTTTATGATCTTTGCAATCAGTATTTGTAAAAGCACATTGGTTTTTAGCACTTGATTTGATCACAAGCAGCCAGAAAGACTTATACTGTGACACTACATGACTCATTTGGTGGGAAATTTTGCATCATAATAAGGATAATAATAATGTTAGAATCCAAATTCTTTACAGAATATCTTTGCTAACATTTGACGTTTTGTTTGTTTGGATGTATAGTGCTACTGATTTATACTAATACATATGCATATCATTTCTATGAAAACAAAAACAAAAAAAAGACTTCTCTTTAACTGTTCTCGTCCATCCTCTTCATAATATTAATTAGGTGACAGAAGGGGTTGCTACTAAATGTATTTCACATGGGAAGTGAGTTTACATAGGCGCTCATTTCCATTTGAAAATACACGACCTTATTCAATTTACTGTGGCGCAACAAAATGTAAAATATGATACTATCAAATGCATACATAATTCTACAAATACATTTTGCTCTTGGGCACTGTTTTCTCTTTTTGTGGCCCTTTTCTTTGAAATAGTACCAACTTGTTTACATCATGAGAACAAAAATTACACACACACACACAAAAACTATTTATTGTACAGGTTGTGTAAATACTATTAGGGAAGACAACTTTTTTTCTATGGAATCAAAGTAATCTCAATAACAAAAATTAACCATGTCACGGCAAAAACTGCAAAAATACATACATCACTATGGTACTTCTTAAAGGATAAATACAATTATAAGTGCTTAATTAAATAAGACTATTCTTTCTCTTTGTACATGAACAAAATGTGTTGAGTATTAATAATAAAATGCTATAAGTTTCATGCAACTGGTGCTGAGTCTTTTTAAGCTTTTGTGTGTTATGTAATTTATTATTATTATTGGTATTATTTAGGGCTCGGAATCCCCCTGTAAATCACACACTACTACGTAATATTCGCGTTTACAGTCACGAATGACTTCTGAATCAGAAACTACTCCCACCTGAATTTCTTTTTTTTTTTTTTTTATAGGTTAAAACGGCTTAGTTTAACCAGGATCCCTCACTGTACTGTGGTCAAAAGTAGATTCCGGGTTGGTTTTGGGCCCGTCTCTGTGCCATAAAATGCGTAAATCTATGCTGGCTGGGACCAACCTGCCTCCTTTTTAGCCAGCTAGCTCTCGTGAATCATCTGCCACACTGAGTTGAATCTTGCTCAACTGTCTCCCATTCATTCTGCCGCAGCTGCAGCTCCTCGTGCAGCTATCAGACACCTTCCGCGGAGATCATCATCTCGGTGGAGACCTACATGTACAGCTATTTTTATCCGTGATCAACTGCAGGAACTACACTACTGTATAACTGCGCATATGCGCACATACAGTAGGTCAAAATGGCATTGGCCATAAACAAAGGCTAAACATTGTGAAATATTTTGTATTTTTCAAGTAATGCGGCGCTGCAGCAGTTGTGGCTCTTGTCAGAATGATGTACAACCCCAATTCCAATGAAGTTGGGACGTTGTGTTAAACAAATAAAAACAGAATACAATGATTTGCAAATCATGTTCAACCTATATCTAATTGAATACACTACAAAGACAAGATATTGAATGTTCAAACTGATCAACTTTACTGTTTTTAGCAAATAATCCTTAACTTAGAATTTTATGGCTGCAGCATGTTCCAAAAAAGCTGGGACAGGGTCATGTTTACCACTGTGTTACATCACCTTTTCTTTAACAACATTCAATAGAAGTTTGGGAACTGAGGACACTAATTGTTGAAGCTTTGAAGGTGGAATTCTTTCCCATTCTTGCTTGATGTACAGCTTCAGCTGTTCAACAGTCCGGGGTCTCCGTTGTCGTATTTTACGCTTCATAATGTGACACACATTTTCAATGTGAGACAGGTCTGGACTGCAGGCAGGCCAGTCTAGTACCCCCACTCTTTTACTACGAAGCCACGCTGTTGTAACACATGCAGAATGTGGTTTGGCATTGTCTTGCTGAAATAAGCAGGGGCGTCCATGAAAAAGACGTTGCTTGGATGGCAGCATATGTTTCTCCAAAACCTGTATGTACCTTTCAGCATTAATGGAGCCTTCACAGATGTGTAAGTTACCCATGCCATTGGTACTAACACAGCCCCATACCATCACAGATGCTGGCTTTTGAACTTTGCGTCCAAAACAGTCCGTATGGTTCTTTTCCTCTTTGGCCCGGAGGACACAATTTGAAAAATTGTTTGTTTTCCAAAAACAATTTGAAATGTGGACTCATCAGACCACAGAACACTTTTCCACTTTGCATCAGTCCATCTTAGATGAGCTCGGGTCCAGAGAAGCTGGCGGCGTTTCTGGGTGTTGTTGATAAATGGCTTTTGCTTTGCATAGTAGAGTTTCAAGTTGCACTTACGGATGTAGTGCCGAACTGTATTTACTGAAATTGGTTTTCTGAAGTGTTCCTGAGCCCATGTGGTGATATCCTTTACACATTGATGTCGGTTTTTGATGCAGTGCCGCCTGAGGGATCGAAGGTCAAGGTCATTCAATGTTGGTTTTCGCCTTGCCGCTTAGATGCAGTGATTTCTCCAGATTCTCTGAACCTTTTGATGATGTTATGGACCGTAGATGATGAAATCCCTAAATTCCTTACAATTGTATGTTGAGGAACATTGTCCTTAAACTGTTCGACTATTTTCTCACGCACTTGTTCACAAAGAGGTGAACCTCGCCCCATCTTTGCTTGTGAATGACTGAGCAATTCAGGGAAGCTCCTTTTATACCCAATCATGGCACCCACCTGTTCCCAATTAGCCTGTTCACCTCTGGGATGTTCCATACAGGTGTTTGATGAGCATTCCTCAACTTTCTCACTCTTTTTTGCCACCTGTCCAAGCTTTTTTTGGAACGTGTTGCAGCCATAAAATTCTATGTTAATGATTGTTTGCTTAAAAACAATGTTTATCAGTTTGAACATTAAATATCTTGTCTGTGCAGTGTATTCAATTAAATATAGGTTGAACATGATTTGCAAATGATTGTATCCTGTTTTTAATTTATGCTTAACACAACGTCCCAACTTCATTGGAATTTGGGTTGTAGGATAATATCCTAAGAGTCGCACCCAATTCGTGAATAGCCCTAGTAGTATGATTATTGGTATTTTGTTTTTATTGCACTAGCAGGTGACCAGAGGAGTGGTGTGCTGCAGAAACAGGGGCCATATGGTGGAGCGGGTGGGTCTGAGTCTATCCCCTCCACCATCCCCACTGCTGCTGGCACTCCACAAAGCTTTGTGTGATGCCATCCAAGCCCCTCAGGGTGCTCTCATGCTGCTCTCTCCTTCTCCTTGCACAGCAACACTCGGGTACTCCTGCCCCCTACCTTATCAAAACAAGAATGAGGATGTCTTTCACACGGAGGACTTGCTGAATAAAACAATGCATAATTATGATCTAAGGTCAGGTTGACGAGTTGTAAAATCAGGAGGATGACAGTCAATAAAGGAAACCTTCCTGTCTCATCCACATGGCATTGAGAAGGACGTTTGTCTCAAATCAGTCTCCTGTGTTATTCTGTTGCCACAAGTGTCATGTATTTCACTTGTAGCCAGCAGGTCTGCTGTGCAAATGTATTTAAATGTTTGAATAATACGCAGGATGCGCCATAAAGAACACAAGCCAAATCAAAGGTGTATGAAGTCCTTTTTATTTTTTATAAGAAGAATTTGCAGGAATAACCTGGCTATATGGCGTTGTATGTCTTTGTGCCTGTAAAAACACCAGATGTTCATTAGTCATGTTTGAAGCTTAGCGAATATTCAAAGTATGAGTAATTAGCTGTTTTCGTGATGCTGCTTTGACCTCATGCCATTTTAAATCCACCTCAAGTCAAAAACCCAAATCACGAAGCAGTTCAGACTGCACATTTCACGCTGAAGATGCTCTGGCATTGGGCGTTCTGAAATAGCCACTCAGTGTGCGTGCAAGAATTGTCCTTCATTCAATTTCCGCTTGCACGATGAGCGCATGAACATGTGCTCTGTTCTCTAGTTCCTGTGCTGCTTTTGAAAATATAATCACCCTCCAAGTGCACTCTGAGGGGTCAAAGGTGAGTGTGTACAAATTTTTACAGCATTCCATTCCGAACCTTTTACATGTCGCTAGAAAACTTCAAATATGTCCTTGCGCCTATAAAAGTAATATCTACAGTAAGTTCAACATAACTATTTGCTAATTCACCCTCTGAAATGTTGTCATGCGAGAATCCTCCACAGGGAAGCTGGTCTGGAGGCTCTATTTGCTGCCAAACTGTCCTGTAAAGTCCATCCATTCATTTTCTGTACCGCTTATCTTCAGTAGGTTCGCGGGCTTGTTGGAGCCTATCCCAGCTATCTTCGGGCAAAAGGCGGGCTACACCCTGAACTGGTCGTCAGCCAGGCACATGGCACAAATAAACAAACAACCATTCGCGCGCACATTCCCACCGGAGGGGAATTTAGAGTTTACCCGTGCAGATTTTCTAGAGAGCTGTCACGACTTCAGTCGACACTAATGTGATAAAATTGGAGTTGACGTCAATAAGTCGATGATGGCATCCTTGATATTCTTTCAGTAAAGTAAAAAAAAAAATACAAATAAAATACAGAACATGCTTTGCAATCATCTATATTCACCAGCGATGGACAGCTGAATTTATGGAGAACATACACTTTTGAACACAAAAGATCATTTGCTTTCACATGATCGATTTTTCCAGCCAGAGAAAACAAAAATCCTCTTGCACCGTGTGCTTGCTGCTGGGACAGCCAGATAACTTTTGCACAAGTCGGCCAAACGGCGAAACCTGTGATATTCGCCACATTCAGTTCATCGAACATGGTATGACCAGTCTGATGTAGTTCAAGGTTTGTGAAGCAGTTAAATATCTCAAGAAAAAGGAGCATACCCCTGCTGTGGGTACAGTCTACGCTACACTAATTTACCCCATAGGGCTAATTATTGGACTCCAAAGTAACTGTGTGTACTTTAGAAAGGTGTTGAAGTGAATGAAGTACAAAAGCAATATGTTTGAGGGCAGCAAACTAAGAGTTAAAGCTAAAAGTTAACTTAGCTTCTATTTCTTTTTTGTACTTTCTGGGAGGCTGGATACCCTGTTGGCCCCATACTGCCGCTCACAGGTCAATCGTGGTACTACACCGGACTTCGCGTTTGGGCGGAGGAGACTTGTGATTAATGGCGTTTCAATTGATTTCATCCATACATTCTCTGTACCGCTTATCCTCACTAGGGTAGCGGGTATGCTGGAGCCTATCCCGGCTGACTTTGAGCAAGAGGTGGGGTACGCCCTGAACTGGTCGCCAGCCAATCGCAGGGCACAAATGAACAAACAACCATTCATCCTCACAATTACACCTACTGGCAATTTAAAGTCTTCAATTAACCTACCAGAATCAGAATCACAACCAGAATCCTCTTTATTGCCAAGTATGTCAAAAACACACAAGGAATTGGTCTCCGACAGTTGGAGCCGCTCTAGTATGCCAATAGACAGTATGTTTTCGGAACGTGTGAGGAAACCGCAGTACCGGGACAAAACCCAAAACTCCACACAGGGAGGGTGGAGCCAGGATTTTAACCTTTGACGTCAGAACTGCAAAGGGGCTGTACTAGCGAGTCGGCCACTGTGCCACCTTAATTTTTTTTCAATGGGTTTATCAATTTCAATAAGTAAAAGGTGTACTGTGTATTGTTTTTTTCTTTTGAAATCGTTTTCAAATACGATACAAAATCAGGGTATAACCTGTATATATATTCCATTCTACTTGACAGCTGAGTTTCATTTACTATTCCAGGTGCTTCTCATCTGTTTTATTGCTCATTCACTCAGGTGTTGTGAAGTTTTCGGAAATCTGTGACAATCTGCTTCTTCATTCTTAACTCCAGGGCTCTGCCAACCAACTCAGCAGTGCACCCTGAGCCTGAAGCAGCATCTTGTTGTTGTTAAAGTTGTTGTTGGCCAGGAGCTTCCTGGTGAGCACCCAGTCCTGCAGCGGCAGGCACATCATGTCGTCTTTCCGTAACTTCTTACTGTTGGAAATGGGACAGTGGCCTGAAAAAAATGAGGGTGTTGAGAATATCTGTTAAGGCAGGATGGTGGGAGGAGAGGGAACAAAAGACAACAATGCCTCAGTATAAGATAACCTTGATAACCTTTCATGACCCAAACAGTGAAAAGGAGCTTTAAAACAAACAGAAATCTGTTTAGAAATGCTAACTACAAGTACTACCTGCATAATTTGATTTTCCATCCATCCATCCATTTTCTGAGCCGCTTCTCCTCACTAGGTCGCGGGCGTGCTGGAACCTATCCCAGCTATCTTTGTGCGAGCAAAATAATTCAAACAATAATTATGTTTTAATGTTAGAAAAATTATTGTTGAGTGCAAAGTTAATTACGAGATTTCATAGGACCAAGCACAGAAATAATCCTGCATGTAAAAGCAGGACTTTGATTTGATATGTTAATTGGTGAGCTGTGTTTAAAAAAAAAAAAAAAAAAAAAAAAACACTTAAAAAGTATACTGTATATAATAAAGAAATATAGCTTTTTAACAACCTGATTTAGTGCATACTGTATCCTTTACAGACCATCTGTTTGAATGGACCCGGACGTGTGACGTGGAAGGCTTCCACTTTGACTCAAATGAAGACAATAATAATTCAGCAAGACGAGGTTTCTAATATTTTATGGCTAAGACTAATGACAATAAAAAGATAAAATAATAAAAACTAAAATACAATAAAAAACAAAGGACATCAATGCCTCAGTGTAAGATAACATTGATAACCTTCCATGGACCAACCATCTTTAAAACAAACCAAAATCTGCTTAGAAATGCTAACGATAAGTATTATTTGTTATTATATTATTATTCATGAAATCTACTTCTTCATTCTTATCTCCAGGGCTCCGCCAAGCATCCAAGCAGTGCAACCTGAGCCTTAAGCAGCATCTTGTTGTTGTTAAAGTTGTTGTTGGCCAGGAGCTGATTTGGGTGGGTGTGTGTGTGTGTGTGTGTGTGCTAACAAAGCACACGCGTGCAGATAAAATGGCAGGTGTGAGGATGGACATGTGGATGAGTAATCAAAGATTAAGACCAAACAGCTCACAAATCACACTAATAGAATTTAGAAGAATTTTATGAGAATAAAGTCATACTATTGTGAGGGGGATTTTACCTGAAAAAAAGTCGTAATATTACAAGAAAAAAATCATCACTATATATATATATATCTATATATCTCTATAGATATTTATAATAAAATTTTGTTTTAATTATTATTGATATTACACGAGAGAAAAAAAACTGGAAAAAAAAACATTTGTATGTGCAATTTTACCCCGATTTCACATGAAGTACTTGGTTGTTGCTTTGCAGCGCCCCTCCACCAAGTTTCACAGAAAGTCAGGTATTGTTTTGTATAATCCTGCTCACAAACAAACGGCAATCATAACAATACCTCTCGCCTTCGCTCTTTCGCACTTGCTTAAAATGAACTCACGGTTCATTAAGCGCAATCTAAGCGGTTATTTCTTTAGCATACTTTGTTTACTGTATCCCAACAGCCATGCTTGCATTCGTTCACATCCTCAATAACACCTAAAGTGAAACAATGACTTCCTGATACTTAACACTGGACAGCACGAATTGTCACTGTTCTTTAACACGTAATGAGTCAGTGCTAACAAAGCACACGCGTGCAGACAAAATGGCAGGTGTGAGGACGGACATGTACTCAAAGATTAGGACCAAAAAGCTCACAGATCACAACTTTGTTTTACAGCGAGAGAGCAGAGGGATGCATGGCCATAAAGAAATGGACAGATGGAGTGAGAGGACATCAGCAAAGTGTGAGCGTGCGGCTGTGATAAAAGACAGAATGTGAAAGGGATGTGTTGAGGAGAAAGGGTTAAAGAGAGTAGAGATAGATGGTTGCCCTGACAACAGCAGCAAGCGTTTTCTTTCTTGAAGAGTCATACATAACGATACCTGTATATTCTACAATTTACCCCTTCACTTTTTTTCACGATTCTCATTCATTTATTAATTATACGGAGAAGGGGGGAAAAAAAGGTTATGGATTTATAAACTCTGACTTCAGCTCACCATTTGTAGTTTTTCTTTTTTTTTTTTACGGTGTGTAGTCATCTGCAGAAGTTGAAAAAAAGTAATGAGCCTTTTTTAACTGCGTAAGTAGAGAAAGCACAAGTATCTGTTTTCAAATGTGAGAAGTAAAAGTAAAAAGTTGTCAGAAAATACAGTAGATAGTCAAGTAAAATACAGGTACCTGAAAAATGTTTTTACAGAAACAAAGTATTTCCACTTCGTTCCTTCCTACCAGTGCTGCTGACAGTAACTAAGCCTCACGTTAGTAGCATAACCTCAATATTTTGCATACCATTATTAACCAAAGTCTTCATTTATCTGGGTTAGTTTTGGGTTTTCATTACAGAATTTGAAAACAGAAGTCATAGAAAACAGCGACAAGAAAATATTTTTGTATACAGCTATTGTCCAATTTATGTTAAAGCTATTTTTTTCTTAACAAAAAAAAAGTAATTTTCACTCAAGCCACTAGAAAGATTGCAAAATGTTGATTAAGCCTATCAGCTTCTGACACATTTTTTTATTATTAGCTATATTTTTCAATATAATTTCTTTTATTTTGAGTGACTATCCTATACATTCCCGTGCTCGATCACTTGGTGGAACTCTAAAATGATGTAGCGGAAATGACGCGTTTTACCGACAAACTGGCAGGCTCATATATTGACAGCGCGCAGGTTGACTGAGCCACAGAGAAAGGAGAAAGCATGCGGGTTGGAAGGAGGAGGAGGAGGAGCATTTAGCCTACGTCATATCGAAGCGCCAAAGGCTTTGTTGTAATCCTAAATTCCAGCATTAGGGGGCGCCAGAAATTGCGGCCTATAGCTTTAAGTAGGGATTTGATGAAATAAATGTTTATGAAACCAGTTAAAGTGGATAAAATAACATTTTTGGTACGGATCTTCTGGAAAAATGAGAAGAACACATTTATTTGACAAAAAACATTAAGTAGTCTCACTTTATTTTCTTTAGTGAGCCACATAAAAGGACCATATTTCCAAACCGCTTGACTTTTTTTTTTTGGTGACTTTTTTTGATCGCTTGACTGACTGCGAGCATTTCCTGCCGACACGCTGCAGAATGCAGATGTAAAGGGGGAAGGGTGCGTGAAGGAGGACGCTAAAGCCACGCCCCTCGTAACTATATAGCGCCGGGGTGTGCATTGTGCAAAACAACATCGGTTTGGCTAATGACCCCCGAAAATGGCACCTACGAAGAGACACACCTTACGAAGCACAGTTTAAGCTGCAAGCTATCAGTTACGCGGAGGAACATGGGAATCGAGCAGCCGCGAGAGAATTCAAGATCAACGAATCCATGGTTCGCAAGTGGAGGAAGCAGGAAAACGAGCTTCACCAACTCAAGAAGACGAAGCTGAGTTTCCGCGGAAAAAAAAGGAAAACAAAACGCGGAAACAAGGCGAGGTGGCCCGAGTTGGAAGACCAACTCGAGCAATGGATTAATGAGCAAAGTACAGTCGGGAGAAGCGTCTCTCCAGTCACCATTCGACTGAGTGCAATAACTCGGAGCTTGCCATCATTCCGGGAGGCTTGACGAACCGCTGGACATCCGTGTAAACAGGGCGTTCAAGGTGAAGTGAGCCACGTGGGAGCCGTGGATGACAAATGGCGAACACAGCTTTACTAAGACTAGGAGGCAGCGCCGGGCGAGTTACGCCACAATTTGTGAATGGATTGTGGCTGCTCGGGCTAAGTGTCTGCTTTCACTGTTGTTCGAGCTTTCGTAAAAGCCGGCATCATTTCTGAAGAGCCACACGGCACGAGACTGACTTGAAACTGGCGTGTTTGATTGAGATGTACCCAGCTGTTCATTTCGGATACAGAAGATGAGGACTTTGATGGATTTGTGGATGAGGATTGATAAAAAAAAAAATAACGTGAGTAGATTGTTAAATACTTCAATAAAGTACAACCGAACTCGGTTTTGCTCCCGCTGTCTTTTTAAAAACATTGTTTTAGCGTGCATGCATGCTAGCGTATGTTTTAAGCTAGCGTATGTTTTACCATGCCTGCGCCCAATGATACGGTGCGCCTTATGTATGTGTTAAATACAGATATAGACCCCGTAACTGAGACGGCGCCTTTTAATACGGTGCGCCCTAGGGTCGTGAAAATACGGAATGTATTTTTGAAGGGTTTTGAGCTTGACACCTTTGCTCTTCTGTATGTTGTACCGTGATACATGCCACGATTTCAGAGGCCCTCAAAGCTTTGATATCAGATTCATATTGAATGTCTTGTGAGCTGTTGTCAGCTTTCACTCGGGTGGCTCCATCTGACATTGATGGCAGCTCAGTGTTCCCGACAAAACCCTGTCAAACGTTGTATCACTGTTGCGTATCCCCACCTGACAGCCACCGTGGGGGGTGGGGGAAGAGGAGGAGGAGGAAGAAGGAGGACGAGATCCCGTGTCTGAGGTCAGTGCCGCATCACACGAGGATCGTGTCACTAATGCTTGTGTGCATGAACTGTTAGTGTGTGGGGGCTAGCACTCATATGCATATGCATGACATCCTCACTTATGTTTGTATGGGGTGTGATATAGAAAGCTGTTTGAGCATTTATTTGATATCTTTGACATAAGGTCCAAGTACTAGTATGCTCTTTGTCCTCACTAGTAAGACAAATCAGCACACTTGTAGAACAACCTTTTCCACTACTTTGACATTTCTGCACACGAGTTGGACAACTTTTGCACAGTAGCAGGGCAACTACAGTGGGTACGGAAAGTGTTCAGAGCCCCTCCAATGAACGTGTACAACCATTTTAACCTCACTGCTGCGTTAAAGGGGGAGTTTCTTTAATTAGGTAATCACCACGCCCGAGGACGTATTTTCCAATTTTCCTCAACAACTGCATGATTAATAAGCAATACTTTTGCGTATTAGCACTTGAACAAGATACCAACTTAAACGATGAGAACGTTGCAAGTCACCCGATTCGCACGTCCATCATTTGCTGGCTTGATGAAGTGGACCGATGTGTAGCTTGTCGTTGCTAAATATTTATCAACTCTGTCTGGTTTTGTCAGTAAATAAAACGGGCAGCAAATGGTTGGCGCGTCATATTCTCAAATGTGAAGAGATGCAAACATGGCAGCCCCCTTGGGCGATTACATGCTATGTTTTGAACAAAGTTTGTACAACAAATATTTCGTAGATTTAAGTACACAGCGTCAGATAAAGAAGATATGCACATTTAAAACTAATAAGAATGTTTTGACATGTTGGGTTTAGTTTACCTTTAAGCTGCATATAAAGGATCGCAAATTCATGTTCAAACAGCTTTCCATCGTGATGTATGAGTGTGTAGCTTCAGCATACGAGTGTTAATGAATCTAGAAATGCAAGAGTACATAACATGTTTTCTGTATGTGCAGTTACACGTGAAGGGAGACCACCACCATACACCATGGGGCAATGAAACACAGACCCATCACGGTCACAAGGACAGAGCGGCGATGATAACTGAATTGAATGGGACCGTCGTGAAAGACAGGATGGGTATGAGCTGTGGAGCTCACAAGACAAACTATTTTAATAGGGCAATCATTCACTTCTTCTTCACATTCCCTCACCTGAGTGATTTGAAATATGAATTCAGTCTTGGTTCCCTGGATGACCCCTCCCCACCCAGCACGATCCACCTCTAAAAGAGCCTTGTTGTAAATGGCACTCATCTTTTCAGGTTGGCTGCATTGTATGCTTAAAGCTCACCAGCCTCCTGTCCTCCACCGCCTCCTCCTTTGACTCTTTCACACTCTCCACCCTCCCTCCATTCCTCCCGGTATCCGTAGTGATGGGAGGCAGGGCTCTGTGGTTGCTAGGATACGAGGCGAGTGTGGCAGAGAGACAGCCTTGGTGTGATGAAGTTGAGAAGGCAAGGAGACGTAAGGCGAGACCTCCCCCTGCTGGCCGCTAACGACCACCGGCAAAATCAAAAATAATAATAATCACTTGCAATGAGGGGCAATGGTTGAGCGCGCCCCTTGTTGTTTGCTGAAATAAAAATAAAAATAGCAGTCGCTGGAATCAGCAGTCTCCGGTGAAGAAATTAAGAGCATTTGTTTGGCACTATAATTTCCATTCATTATATATTTTGGCACTATATTTTCTACAAACACATTTTGTACAGATATAGTGCCAAAAGGAAATTTGAAATGGTTTAATTAGTCTAATTCATTATTGTAATTCTATACTATATTTGTTTCTATTAACGTTATACATACTGTATATGCATGGTATTATATAATTTCTGTCAATTATCTATACACAACATATATAATAATAAGTACTGGCACATGCCGGCACGGTGGCCGACTGGTTAGAGCGTCAGCCTCACAGTTCTGAGGACCCGGGTTCAATCCCCGGTCCCGCCTGTGTGGAGTTTGCATGTTCTCCCCGTGCCTGCGTGGGTTTTCTCCGGGCACTCCGGTTTCCTCCCACATCCCAAAAACATGCATTAATTGAAGACTCTAAATTGCCCGTAGGTGTGACTGTGAGTGCGAATGGTTGTTTGTTTGTTTGTGCCCTGCGATTGGCTGGCAACCAGTTCAGGGTGTACCCCGCCTCCTGTCCGATGATAGCTGGGATGCGCTCCAGCACGCCCGCGACCCTCGTGAGGAGAAGCGGCTCAGAAAATGGATGGATGGATACTGGCACATGCTGCTGTCCGTCATGCAGATGGCAGGGGTTAAATTTCCAGTCAGTGCCCCATGCTCCAGCAAGCTCAGATGAAAATGAATGGATTGCAGTTGCGGTCCGGGACGAGCCCTCCTCTCTCGAGGATCTCATCGCTCTTTCCATTCGGCTTGATAACCGACTGAGGGGGAGAGCATGGGAGTTTGCAGGGTCCGCATATGGAAGAATCCTCCCACTCAGAGCACCACGCCGCCGCCTCCCGCACCGTCTCCCGCACTTCCCTTACCCGCAAATTGGTAAAACACATCTAGACCCACAGGAGCGTCAGCGTCGAGGCATCCAGCGGCTGTGTATCTACTGCGGTAAATCCGGTCACTTTATTTCCTCATGCCCCCTCCGATCAAAAGACCAGGCTCACCGCGACCCGAGAGCGTCGTGGTGAGCCAAATCTCCACTCCCACAAGCTCTCCATCTTACATGACCGTTCCCGCTTGCATTATAGTTTCATTGCATTATACACCTGTCCATCCCGGCATCACCCGCACCATTCACTTCATCCGGCAGCACTTCTGGTCGCCCAGCCTTGTTAAAGACACCAAGAAGTTTGTCCAAGCCTGCTCTGTCTCTCCCTGAGGGAAGTATTCACACCAGCCCCCAGCTGGGCTGCTGCGTCCATTGCCTATCCCAAGCCGCCCTTGGTCCCATATCGCTCTTCGTTACCGGCCTACCCCCCTCTGAAGGTAACTATCATTCTCACTATTGTTGATCACTTTTCGTAATATGTCCATTACGTTCCCCTCCCCAAACTACCATCTGCATTCGAAACTGCTAACCTCATTGTCCAGCATGTCTTCAGACTCCACGGTATCCCCATTGACATAGTCTCTGACAGAGGTCCTCAGTTTTCCTCCCAGGTTTGGAAGGAATTCTGTACAACAGTAGGCACAGCAGCCAGCTTGTCCTCAGGGTATCATCCACAGACCAACAGCCAGACGGAGCGGGCCAATCAATCCCCAGAATCAGCCCTCTGTTGTGTTGCGGTACGCAACACCTCATCCTGGAGCTCATTCGTCCCATGGATTGAGTACACCCACAACTCTCTCACAAGCTCTGCTACCGGTATTTCCCCATTCATGGCTTGCTACGGTTTCCAACCCCCCCTGTTCAAAATACAGGAGCAGGCGGTTCCCTCCGTACAGGATCACCTCCGGAGAGTCCAGGCGGTGTGGGAAAACGTCCGGGCGGCGTTGACCCAGTCCGCGGCTCGCAACAAACGGCTCGCGGACCGTCATCACTCCCCAACGCCCGAATACAAGCTGGGTCAATTCGTCTGACTCTCTTCCCACAACCTTCCACTTCAGACTGCGTCCCGGAAACTCCCTCCACGTTTCATTGGTCGCTTCCCCCTTACCAAAATCATCAATCCCACTTCCGTCCAATTAAAGCTTCCACATTCCCTGAAAATTCATCCCACATTCTACGTCTCCTTGCTGAAGCCTGTCTCCACCTGCGCCCTGAGCCGTCCAGCTGAACCCCCTCCGCCCCCCCCCGGATTGTTGACGGCCATCCGGCCTTCACGGTGTCGCGCAACCTCGACTCGAGGCCGAGGGGGTTCCAGTACCTGGTCGACTGGGAAGGGTATGGGACCGTTGAGATGGGGGTACTGTCATATACTGCCCTGCAGTTCCATTATTGGAGCCAGGAGGGCGCTTTGCGTCCTCTCTCTTCCCCGTCCCCTCTCTGTTTTCAGCACCTGTCTTCAATCAGCCTCATCACCACTGTTGTATATAAGCCTGCCTGTTCCCGGAAATCCTCGCCGAAGTATTGCAGCCTCTCCTAGCGATACCACGGCCCACCTTTTGTCAGGTAAGCTATACTGTTCCTCGCTTCCCTTGTTAACTCTTGTGTCTCCTCGTTCCCAGTGCTCCCTGACCCACGTCATTCCTGCCACCAAGCCAGCCGCTTGGTCTGTCCACTGCCTGCCACCTGTCCACGCCGCCACCTGCCAACACATCCAGGACCACCTCCATAACCTTTCCTCAATAAACTGTTCATCATTTTACATGTGCCTCCGCCTGCTCTTGGGTCCAGCTACTACCCACACGTGACACAAAGTCCCTGAAATACGGTGGCCTGGAAGTGCAAAACAATATTAACAAATAGTGAAACACTTTAATATTTCAGAAAACAAATTAACAAAACATGACAAATTTTAAAATTTCAGGGACCACAAAAACAAAACACAAAAGACTAACATTTCAGGAAAAAAAAAAACACGAAACACTTTAATATTTCAGAAAACAAATTAACAGAAGACGAAACACTAACATTGCAGGAAACACAAAAACAAAAGCAGAAACACTTTTACAAAAAGACGAAACAAATTACAGTTACGGACAACCGGATTTCACAGACATTCTTGGAAATCCCACGGCCTTTCTCGGCAAGACCCGCCCCACTTCAACATGATTGGCTCCTGCATCGCGGGGAAGTGAAGGCTTCGCAGATGGAACGTGACGTCCATCCCAAGTAGCGATTGTACATATGGACGCCCTGAACAGCGAGCCTGTATCGGCGTTTGATGCTGTGTATACAATATATTGTACTTGATCACATTTCTTAAACCGTAAAAAGATAGATTCAGCGTTAAGGAAGAAGCAGGTTGCTAAAGAGAGAGGATGCTGGTGAGAATTAAAGAGAAAGTGTGGATATTAGCAAGGAAGCTGCCGGCTCCATTCATTTTTGAACGTACCGAGCGAGGGCTCTACCTTGCATACATTCTTTTCACAAGCTATGCTTTTTCATCAACAGGAACATTATACATTATGAATATAGTTTAGCATTGATGTTAAACAACATTTGATGCTTTACGTACTATTTATATGGCTTGGGCAGAGGCGACGCGACGGCACGGCTCGCAAACCCGGAACCATCAATGCACTTGCCTTGGCATATTTCCTGTATTTAAAAAAAAAAACAAGGCCAATAGAATTGACGCTCTTGTATTTTATCATCACGAGAACAAGACCAACATGGATGGTGCTATTAAATGGTTAATACCAAGTATTGTGACAGATTTAAGGTAATTTTTACTGCTAGTAATTACTGTATGGTCATTTGTTCAACATTTTAAAAATGGTTATGCAAAAAGAAACATACATGCAAGCAAAGGTTTACAAAACTGAGATAGAGAGAAGTGTTGTGTAAAGGCAACATGCAGTGTCCGTCTACAATGTTGTGGCTGCATTTGAAGCGAGAACATAGGATTGTTTGTTTATGTCTACCATTGTGAACATCCAAAAGTAGTTGCATTCTCCACTGTGTGCTTTGTGGCTGCTCAATAGATGATTTTGTGACCTTGTCTGTGATGGAGCGACTGTGTGTATCCCAGCAGGCATTCCTGTTGATTGGCTAGGCCTGGCTGCCTGACTTACTGGTTCAGCGTATCAATGCATGGCGCATCTTGCCTCTCAGCTCTTTCTCTTTTGGCTCGCTCGCACAAGAAGTACACAATCGCATGTTGCACGCAGTTCGCTGGGTTGGAGAATTCTACCTGTTTGTGTACGTGTATTAAAATGCGTATGTGAGCCGCAAATGTCAGTAACCTAAAAATTATCCACAGTTTAAGCTCTGTGCTGCAGTTGCTATGGCAACTATGATAGAAATAGACGTGTGTCTGCAATGGAAAGAAATGTTGAAGTGTTGTTAAGAAGAGAGAATTCAGTCTAGTGACCCACTGAAGGTTAATTGTTTTAACGACCATTCCCTGTTTGATTGTTGTATTTACAGTCTTGTTGGTTGCATGCGTGTGTAGTTTGTTTCATGATGCAGTGTGTAGCCAGTTTTAAGTGTCAGACAGTGAGCCCCCCCCTCAGAGAAAATGAAATGCCTTTAACAATAATCAACGGTTCTCAAGCTGCTGCGTTTCCCCTGAAGGGCATTTGACAAAATGACATTTTTTTGGAGAAAAATTAAAAAAAGCACCAAATTCATCGGATTGCGTAAAACATGCACGACTGCCTTACAATCCTGCAGTCTTACATATTCTATGCAAGCCAACAACAACAATTTTCTCATTTGTTCTAAAGCTGCTGTGTCTCCCCAGAGGGGCATTTGACTAATTTTACTTTTGGCAAAATTAAGTCTATTCGTTATATCTAGTGAAATATTATCTTCAAATATTATTTGAAATATATTATATTTATTATTATTAAATATTATCACCAATTGAACTCCTCTAATATTACAATCAATTTAACAATTAATATGGTCATTCCATTCATATGTTAGATAAAAAAATAATAATAATAATAATTTTTCTCCAACTCCTGCATCCCCACCTGATGGGCAGTTGATAAAATTTCCTTTTTTTAAATTAACAGTAAATTACTTGTATATAGTGAAATATTTTCAAATGCTGACTACATCTCTCATAGATTATATTGAACTCATGTAAAGTTACAATCAATTTACTGATTAATATGCTCATTTACATCTTATATCAAAAATCCCCAAATGTTCTTAATTATTCTCAAGATGCTGCCTCTCCCCAATTTATTTGTTTTAAATTAACAATCAATTGTATTGCATCTTGTGAAATATTTTACTCAAAATGATGGGAAGTATTCTCTCAGGATGTACCAAACTCATGTAAAATTGCAATCAATTTCCGGATAAATATGCCCATTTCTATCAAAAAGCAGCAAAAGTTAAAGTCCAGTTTAAAAAAAAAATAAAAAGTACAATGCAGCTATCAGCATATTAGATATGTTGCAGCATCAATTAAACACAGGAAATAAAAAACAGCACTGCAGTCTTATACTGTAAATTCAATGCAAGCCGAATAGCCTACATCGTATCTGCCATTTGCACACTGGTGCCTTCATGAGGATGACTAATTCACTTTCACTGAAGAGAAAAAAAGAACAAAGGACCTGTGGTGTGGAAAAAATAACATCAGCATAGATGAGCAGAAGACGCACTTAGTATCAGTCCAATTTGTTCTTTTTATGGTTAGGAATAGATCACAATCAGAGAAATAACAAAAGAGATGGAGGGATGTGATGTGGGAGGGGGTGCAGGGAATATGTGTGTGTTGTGTGTGTGTGTCAAGGCGGTCTGTCTGTTGCAAGAAAAAAAAAATAGTCTTAGAAGGAAATAAGCATGTTGATGAAGGTGTGTAAATGCAGTTCATAGGCGGAAAGTGACGTTAGGGCGCTTGCTAAGACCGCCTGGAGGCTCGTGTGTTTCATTTTAGTTGAAGATGGGTGCAATCACCTCAGCGGTGTGAGGGAAAAAAGAAGAGGGGAGAGTGAGGCGAAAGAAACGAGAGGGGGCGGGGGTGTGTGGACCTTACCGCTGACGGGACCCAGTACAGGCACCCCGATTGTGCCCTGCTCTCATCATTTCTGGAGGTGAGGACAAAAGGGGGAAATCGGAAGAAAGGCCCGGGATCCGACTGTGGTGACGGCTCCCCCCCCAACCACCGAAATTGGTCGCCGATGGTCAGGCTTTCCTGGAGCCGTAAAGACTGAGGGGGGGCGGGCGGGGGGGGGAAGCGGCGCAGCATTCGACTCCAGACTGGGGTTTCCTGCCACAACAGCGGGATTGTCAAAAGGAAGGAGCCGTCCACACTGAGCAGGGCCTTGTATTGCTGCGATTTCAGGTGTGTGTGTGTTTAAGGTAGGTTAGCTAGCGTGCCCCCTGACCAACGTTAGCTCTTGAAAATGCCAAGCACAGTGATGCTAATTATCTCATATCACGCCTCTTGCTTGTTTTCTCCAATATACACTCTCTAAACCAGTTTGTTACAGCTCCACTGAATCGTTAGGGGCGGGGGACATCTGCACCTAATCACCCTTGTTTTGTAGCTAAACGCTGCTTTTAGCCTGCCGTGGCTATCGTTGCGTCTACGCTCTCAAATAAGGTGGAAGAGCGTAATAAAACCCTAATTAGCTGTCTTGCTAAGATGCTAGCCACAGCTGGTAGCGTTGCTCGCTACCAATTTGTAATACTGGAGCTAACGCTAACATTACAAAGCTAAAATAAATTTAAAAAAGGCAGCACTACTAAGCTAATTGTGATACGTAAAGCCTGTTATTGGCTAACGCAACTACCCAAAAAAAACCCAGCATATTGTTTCGGAATGGTATAAAAGTGGTGCAACAATATGATTGCGTATGCTCTTACTGGCATGATACCATGTACATGGCATGCCATGCTGGCATGACACAAGCAGTTTTGTTTTTGATCAATAGAATCCCTCCAACTGTACAGATTTCCCTCAAAATCAGCCTCCAAGACTCTAATGGCATGCTTGAAGACACAACTGCCTGATACGTGCAGTGTTTTGTTTTTGTGCTCTTTTCATGTCACTGCTCATCACTGTCTTACTTGTGCTCACTTGTTGTACAATATATTGTTCAAGAAAGTGACACAAAGGAAAATGGCCTTAGTTACATTAATAGTTTCATTATAATGAGTCACTTTACGGTGTACTTTACAAAACACGCCCAAATGTGTTCTAGGGCAATTAACCATATTGTTGCTTTAAAAGGAGACAATGCAAGCTTGACACGCAAGGCAATTCAGGGCCCTGACCCCATTTAAAAAAAAAAAAAAAAAAAAAAAAAGGTGCAATCCCTCAAATTGTAAGCCATAGTAATTAAAAGAAGTTAACACACAATAAAGTTAATAACATTTTGTGCCACTATAATGTGGCTTGGCTTTATGCAGTTGTTTTATTTTAGCAGTCATCGTAGTAGTAATAAAGTGTGACTATGCCTGTTACTTTATTTCCAAAGTTGCTTGGTACCACTGCCCCACTTTTGTGTCCACCAAAGCTGTTTATCAGCCATTGGGGAACACTAAAGGCATGTCTTCTTTGTGTTCCAACCCCTGTAAAAACTGTGTCAAATGTCTAGAAAGGCTGTGTGGATTTATATGGACAATTTGTTTCATAAAATAATGTTTCCAGATTGTTTTACCTAATCTATGCTTAAACTGTATATACATTTAGTATATGCAACACTTAAAATATAAACAGACTACAGCAGCAAGTTCCTATGAGTCGACAAATGAATACCTACTGTGCCAAGCACAACCATACAACCCACAAATACACCAATCAGCCTTTTATAAAGATAATAATATTCAGTTTTGATTGAAAGGTAGAGAGGTATTCCTTTAACAAGATGTTCATTACCCAGGGAGCTTCTTTTTGTTTTGTTTTTACTTGAGTAACTAAATGAGGCCAAAACATTAGTCACAGTAGAGTTGTTCACCACTGCAAACTAAAGACACATTAATAAACATTGTTTAATCAGTACTTCTCTGATGGTGTCAATCAAAAGCGAGCATTATTACCTTTTGTAAAGGAAGATTAATTGATACAGTTCTTCCAATGATCATTGTGCAAGTGGTAAAAATGTGGCTGATCGCTGTATACAGTATGTTGGTCATGCAGTATACTGTAATTGTGCTTGTATGTATTTATTTTCATTCATAAGAAGAGCTGTTCTAATCCTGTCTATATTTTGAGTGTATACATACTAAACGTATATACAGAATAAGCATTAATTAGCGACACGATTTGTCGTCGTCTTTATAAAATTTTGAAATGATGAATGTAACGGTGATAATAAAAATATTTAAAATCTTGACCTCATGCATTTGGCATGATTTAAATCAAGTTATAACATGTTTATAATATGTCTGCTTTTAAATGTGTGTTAGTTCATATGACCGTAGTAATAATTGTATGACATGTATAGTATAATGTTTTGCCCTTTACATGCTGACTTATTAGTTTGTCTTTTGTATTTACAGATGCTGGTCAGCAGCTGCTGCAAAATGAATTTATCTGCATGGAGTTACTGAGGAAAAGATGAGAACTGGAGTTTGAAAGGACTGAACTTGAAGTGGAATAAATGGATTACCTTTCTTTTGGGAAATAGTTGCCATGGAACTGGGTAGAATGAAATGATGGTTGACATGCAATAACAAAGGTAAGACAGCTAAATCCTGAAGCACTAGGAGAGCATCAAGAGGAATATATGCCCAGACACAATGAAATAAGAAGGACCAAAGATTATCACCCTGAAGAACGCACGCAGTGACAAAAAGAAAACAAACAAAAATAATACAAAATGAGAATGACCAAGAAAGACAAGAGCATAAGTGTCAGTGCATCCAAGAGTGGATGAGAATATCTATGGAGTTCTGGAAAGTGTTTTGTAAAAGTCTGTTTTCAGACCTTTCTGACTCAAATCATCATCTCACACGTGTGGTTCATGCCCTGGCAAGATTACACTTCTTAACAGAGGAAAGATTTTCTTGTCAGAATTCTGTCTCAATGGAACATTGACGTTTTTTGCGCAATTGTATCTTTCCATAATCTTTATCGTAAAACAGCTATGTTTACTGGAGCTGTTGTGGTACAGCATCTGCAAGTGAGACATTTGAAGTTGCCTTACATAGTGGTGTTAGTCATCCATGATATCATATTCTTGATGCCAAACTGCTTCAGCTGCAGAAGAATGACTACAAATTTTAAACCCGCTGTAGTGTGAGCCTTTTTATGTGAAAACAACCATAGACCATTGCTACGTTGACGTGAGACAATTTTTACTCTTTGATACAACAATCATCTGTTGGTTAATTATAGCATTCATATATATCCCCAATGCTTCAGTGTTCTAGTGGATTTAACAAATAATTTTAACAAACTTAACTTCTGCATCCATGGTCCCTGTTATCATCCCCTCATTTATACATCAGTGGTATTTCCCACTGACATTAATCAGTGTTGTCTTTCTTTAATTCAAAAAGAAAAACATGCAGAATTTTTCTAAAAGCCCCACCCCCCACTCTCTCCCCCCTGGCTTTAGCATGAGGGGTGGAAGCGGACCTCCATATCTCCCTCAACCAGCAGACCCCCAGGTCTCCCCAAGGATGACAGACGATTATGCAGCGATGCAACAGCAGAGCCTACACCGAGGCCATCCCCACTCCAATCAAGCCAGCCCCATGCTTGCTTACAATGCTCGAAACAGAGGCATCGTAGAGCCACCGCCCACGCAGGGTAACCTTCACAGCAGCAGTAACAACCCTTACAGGAAGGACACAATGGATTATTATTTTTCTTTGTGCGGGAAGGACAAAAACAGAAGAGGTCTAGTCTATGGGACAGGATTTGCTTACCCCAATATTGATGGACACATACCTCCCCAGTACAGACATTCTAGCTCTGCATCTGTATTATCATCTGGCATCATGTCACAATATTCAGTCGACTATGGGCCCAGCACTGGTTCAGGTGGAGGATCTGGAGCATTCTCTCCCCATCAATACAATATGGGTCACAATGCTGCAATGCAGGCCATGCCAGCTTCTCAGAGCCGCCAACATGGACAAACATTTTCTCCAGTCCAGCATGGACAGCAACATCGGAGTTATCCAACTTCTGGTCACAGAATGACACCTCAATACCCACAATACTCTCCACAGGCTGGAGCATCCACGGGGTCATCGGGAATGTACAGCCCCCCTCCGCAGAGATATATTGATGGGACTACTAACACCGGTTTTGATCCCAAAGTCAACAGTTCGCACAGTGTCAACTCAACTGCAAACTCTGCTTCTGCTTCAGCCGCTGCTAACAATATGGGCCCAGTGGAGAGTGTTCAGCAGCGTTACCATGCATCAAACTATGCTGGATATATTCCACAGACGCAAACACTTCAGAAGGAAGGCACACTACAGCACTGCAACACACAGCACAATTTAGGTGTGGGTTATGACAACCCTCTTAAGATACATCACCAAGGCCCAACTCCAGGCTCTGTTTATGGTAAACATCACCAGGCCTCCACCTCCAGTATACCTCATGTAACATCTCGAGAAATAGCCAAATCCCCAATGCAGCCGCAACAAAGTCAGATGAACCAAAACCTCAGCCCAATTTCCAATCCGTCCCCAGCTGCTTCTGCAGTACATTCCCCCAGCTGTAGCTCCACTCCTTCCCCTTTGATGGGTGTTTCAGAAACATACGTAAACCCCTCTGGTCCTTCCCACCCTCCATCTACTGTGCATAGCAGCAGCCACAGTCATAGATTAATACAGGCTGTGTCACAGTTAAGTCCGACACCCAACTCAAACAGTAGCATCAGTAGTTGTGGTAGCACTGGCAGTCACAAAGGTCATAATGTCAGTACTATTGGAGTAAACAGTGTGCCACCAACAAGCTGCAACAAAACTGGTCTAGGTTCAGGATTTGTACCCCGAGAGGAAGGTCCCTCTGTCTATTCTGCTCCTGCAGTTGGGAAAATGCTGGATGCAGGACTAAATAGTCTTAATGCCTTGAGCTCCCAGGTAGCTAATTTACCGAACACTATTCAACACATGCTCCGCACTGACAATGTGCTCTCACAGAAGAAGAGCAAAGATGCTGGACAAATGCAACAAGCAACACATGGTGTTCCACCATTGCAACCGAGGAGTAGAAATGCAAGTGCAGCCTCAAGTACTGGCACAGTTAAAGATGGTACTGTTGTAGGAGTTGCTGAAGGTGCTGGTTTAGAAACTGTTGCAGATGAAGACTCCTCCTTTATGTCATCTGCGACCAAGATGGAGCAAGAGGATCATTTAATAGATGGGGGACATACAAGAGTGAGGCAGATGAGTGGTGCAAGCAGTGGATCTGAACCAATTTTTTATCACGCTCCTCAGAGTCAACCCCAGCCACAACCTGGACAAGTATTACATGCCAAAACATTCACTTACAAGTCATCACCCAAAGAAATAGTGTCAAAAGCAAATGTTCACATTGCTTCAACATTAACATCTCCATCATCTGAGTGTCGGTCGTCAGAGGCTGACCCAAATTCACATTCAAAGCCTCCAGTTTCCTCATCCACCCACTGTATTGTTCCCCAGCCAAACCGTGTCTCACATCCTAGTTTTTTCAATAATAACTCAAAAGGTGGCCATAAAAAGAGTGCCGAAATAAAAAATGAACAGATCAAAACTGAACTTGAAGATGGGGTTGAAAAAATGGAGAAAGGCAATAGCCAAATGCTACAAGATGGAGAAATCAGCACAAAGCATGGCCAGGATAAAGAAAACATGTTGCACACTGCTTCTACAGCACATGATGAGAGTGAACAAAAACCCACAACTGAGGAACAGCTAAGTGTTGGTGTGATTGTTTCAGCTCGTTCTGAGGGAAGTCAGGTTGAAAAAAGCAAGCAACCGCAAGACCTCTGTTTGAAGGAGAAACAGTCACAATCCTATTTGAAAGAATCGATGAGTCATAATGGGGAGGAAGGTATTGACCTGAGTCGATATACATCCCAGCACCCAAAATCAAATCTTGAACAGGCCCACAATTTGAACCAGTTTGGATCACATAAGTATGGTTTTATCGAATCAACATATGGCTCAGATTTGCCTATGATGAAAAAAGGAAGGACTGGCCCAGCAGGTGGACTGGAATCAAGTTCCAGAAACTATCAGCAATCTCACTCCGGTTATGGTCCAACGCATTCAAAAGAATTGAGTTCTCTAGCAGAGGCATTCGGGAAGCGAGGGCAAGCAATAGGAACAAAAGGCCAAGAGGACATTTCTCAAATCCAACAATTCCCTAGCCTTTTACAAGAAGTTCTTCAAGGCTATAATTTAGATAGACGTTATGGAAGACCAGAACAGGCCTTTCCTGCACATCTCCAAGTTCAACAACAATTTCAAACGAGATACCCATATGGTATGACAGAAAATATGAGGATGGTAGAAGGTGGAGCCAGTGATACTTTGGCCCAAATGGGAACCATTGGAAAGCCACAACATCAGAATCACCGACTTGGAAGTAAAACCAATTTTGGCACAGGACCTCAATCTTCAATGAAGCCAGAGGTTTTCAATAGTAAGATATTGCAAAATACTGCAAAAAAAGAAGTGGATTTCTCTGAGGATCATTTATCACGCGCCTCAAATACACAGCCACTCCAACCAAAACATATCAACTTAGCTGACTATTCTCTTCCACAAAGAAAAACGTTGAATGTGTCCACTTCATCGTCTGCTGTACAGGAGCTCCTTTTGCAAGAGCTAGAGCCACTGAAAGGGTGTACTGGTCAAGCAGAATCTCAGAAATCAGAACGTCGCTCTGTCATCTGTGATGTGTCGCCAAATAGACGTAGCACACCAGAGAGGGACAGGGAGAGTAACAGAGAGCGAGAGAAAAATCAGAGTGTAGCCTCTGTGATTCAGCAACCATTTTCCTCCCCAGCATCAGCCAATGATTTGAATAAAAAGGACATTTTAGAGAAAAAAGTGGTAAAAATTGAAACGGCATCCAAAGAGATTGGTCCAAATCCTGACTTCCACGGCAGTGGTGGAATGAATGAGACTGATATGGAATATTCAAAATCTGCTCGTTCATCCATTGTGCTAAATTCTGATCACTATAGGCACTTGCCGCCCAATTCTTTATCATCACCGTCAAGACATCAGTCGTATCTTTATGGTGTGGATATAGTAACAAGCAATGCCAACAGTTTTCCTGGTTATCGGTTTGGAGAGACAAGAGAAAGCAATATGCCACGTGGACACCCTCATTTTCCTTCCCATCATCCATACCACAATTTATCACCCCAGGCTCAAACTACAAATAAGCTTCAAATGTATCCTCATCCTCGTGGTCCTTTCCAGCATTCACATGAAATAAATGATTGGGTGAAAGCAATGAACAGGCCTGCTAAGGATAAGATGATGATACCAGTTTCTTCCCCAGGAAGACATAAAGTCAGCCAATCAGAGCACAGACAGAGAATGATCCCTCAAACAGACATGCACAGTGATCAACATGGATCCAAAACACTACTCCATCAACAAGGTTTATACTATGACATGAAAATGTGGGAGACAACACCCCCGGGTAGAGATGGTGTTAGAATGTTTGAAGGTGATTCTTGCTATAGGACACAGGCACTTCCTCCACCATCAGCCGTTACTACAGGTTCACAAGGGATTTTGGCTCCTTCTAAAGCTCATGGCTCAAATACAGCAGAACACGAGGAAACTAAGCACCCCTGCCTTCCTCCTCCATGCAACTCTACTAAACCTCAAACTGACGTAACTTCTACTCAACCGCAGGTACAGCGTCAAACTAAGTCTGGAGGTCCTGGAGAGACAAATCCTCTTATATTGAGAAGGAGAGTGCGTTCTTTTATCTCTCCTATTCCTGCCAAAAGGCTACTGCAGGATGCATCTCAGCAGAGGGCTGCCACAAATTCACACGCTCCTGGGGCGCACTCAGAGTCAAACCATCACAAAGAAGATGAATCATCCTCTTCTAATATTCCATGTCTCTCTTCCCCTTTGCCCGGTGATAATACCTTTCCTAAATCTCTATCTCCATCAAGTGGTAATACAAAGGCCTTGGCTCCAAAGAAAGGACGTGGTTTGAAACTAGAGGCAATAGTTCAGAAAATATCACCAAGTGTTACAAAACCTGCAGGCAGCGGTGATGATGGAACTAATCATTACCCAGGCTTTTCTAACGCAAGCACCCCATTGTTTAGTGATTCACAGGACCAAGACATAACCCATTTTCCAAGGGTTGTAGGAGGGGATGATTGTTATATTGAAGACTCTCACTCATTAAATGACATGATGCCCTTCAGAGGTGTAGATGAGACTGGCCCATTGCCACTGTCTGCATACCCATGTGATACACAAACTCGGAAACAAAAAGACTTTGACTTTGGATTAGGAGCTGCTGTGGTGTCAGCATCTGGTGACAAGGAGGACTTTGCTTTGCTCGGACCTTTACCCCCTCCTCCACCTCTTCCTCGTCCAGTTCAGGGTTCCCCACCTCCATCTTCTTCTGCGCTGTCAGACATTCAACATTTCACCAATACTTACCAGGAGCTTGAGACAAGACGAGGAGAGCAGTCTGCTGCAAACCTTCTTCAACAAAAACTTCAAGAATCTGGCATGGGATTTGATGATTATCCTGGCAGTGACTACTATAGAACTACCTCACCCCATCATAGCCAATCTCAAGGACATGTTTTGAGCAGACATCAGATGTCCTCTCCTCGGCCAAATCTGTCGTTACAAGATTGTAAGACTTCAGATAATAATGTGCCGAAAGGCTATTTTCCATCTGGCAAAAAGAAGGGAAGGCCAGTTGGGAGTGTGAATAAACAAAAACGTGCCCAAAACCCAATCCAAACACAGATCCAGTCTCAAGCTCAACCTCAAAACACAAATCAGAATTCTTCTCAACTGCCACCAACTCCCATTACAACTGCCCCTACAATACCTGACACAGTTCAAACTACAACCAGCACAGATGACTCCATCTTAGAAAGCAAAAGCACTCCTCCTCTGACCCCACCCATTTTAACCCAGGTAGTAAAAGTGGATGTTGAGAGTGAACCGATTCAACCAGAGATCGAAGTCAAACCTGTGAGACGGCGGCGCAAAGGTTTGAAAGATGAAGATGGCTCACCGGAAAGAAGAGGACGTCAGCGGATGAGAAGAGGAGGGGCACCAGCATCACAATCAACAGCTAGAGATAACCCAGAAACTTTGTTAGGGGCAAAAGGGGCTAACGGCACAAATAAAGCATTCCTGGATCAAAATCTTAAAGGCCTGTTCGTGCCACACATTCATGTAGAGAACAAAATACCAGAGATTGGGTCAGTGTGCACGATTGTAAATGCTGAAGATGACAAGTTGAAAGGAGAGCGCAGTGCGATTGGAGGGAAAACAGGTGGGAGTGGAACTGATTCTCAACCAACCTCAACTCTTTACTTACAGTTATCAAAGAGAGAATCGGAGATGAGGGAGGCGGACCAGGTGGAAACTACACTTCAGTCAGGAAAAGCACTCCCTTCATCCAGCTATGTTGTTTCTGGACCTGCTGTTACAGAAACGAAACATTCTGGCCGACAGCTTTGCTGTCTGTGTCAAAAATGGGCCAATTACAAACACCTTGGAGATCTTTATGGGCCTTACTATCCTGCCGAATACGCTGCAAAGCTCCCCAAAAACCAGCCCCAGGTTAGACAATGTCATACAACCACAGGCGCAGCCAAAACTGTACCAAGCTTGCAAAGTGGCTCAAATGCTTTAGACACTTTGCAAAACGTACAAAAACATGTTCCGTTGTCCAGACCCACAGCTATAAGTAACTGCACCGTAAGCTTGGAGTCAAATATAAAATCGCTTTCCGCTACAGTAAGAGCTCCTTCCTTAGGTTGTAGAGAGGATTTGATTGGCGAGTCCAGTACCATTGCCTCTTCTTACACCGCCAGTAAAACCACATCTTTATCCTGGGACATGAACCTTGATATCCGACCTATTCCAGAGCTAAAGAGAGAGGCAGACTTTGACACTGAGCAGCAGCAGTTGCTAACACAGCAGCAAGAGCAGCCAGCAGATGAAGCCCAACAACGACCACAACACCGAAAGCTGACGTCACATCCACGCTTTAAACGGAGGCACAAATCTAGTGAGGACTCTCCCAGGATGGTGCCATCCAACAGTAAGGCTTCCCTGCCCTTCCAGCCTCCGCCGCCAGCTTTGGACACCCTGGGACCATTGGCACAACTTGCCCAGTTGCCTCAGATGCCCATGGACCCAGAGGAGTTGTGGGTTCATGAAGGATGCATCGTGTGGACCAGTGGAGTATACCTTGTCAATGGGAGACTGTATGGTCTGCAGGAGGCACTAGATGGTGCTAGAGACACAGTAAGTATATCCATGTAATTTGTTTCACTTGTTATGTTTTCTAGTGTATGTAACATTTTTTGTAACTGTTGCTAAGGAAGCTGCTGAGTTAAGTGGTTGTGTTATAATGTCATGAGTGCACATGTTAATTTCTGCTTTTGTGTCTCAGAGCTGTTCATACTGTGAGATGGTTGGCTCCACCCTGGGCTGCTACAGTAAAGGCTGTATACGTCGATATCACTATCTGTGTGCAATTGAAACAGGTGAGCATTAGGCTTCAATAGTGACCCATCAAAAAGTACAAATAATAAATCATCTTCAGAATGTTAATAACCTTATTGGCTGTTATTTTTGATAACCCTGTCACTTTCCCCCTGTCCCTTTCAAGAGAGACATCTGGCATTCTTGAAAGATGAGTTTTGTATGGCTGTGTTATGTATTGATATTTTTTCCTCTCCCTTCCAGATTGTTCTCTCAATGAAGATAACCTTTCACTCCGGTGTCCGAAGCACAAGGTAAAATAACAAAGTCGATTTTCATATTCATATCGCGAGTAACGACTTACTGGCTGTATGTTTTGTAGATTAGTTTTCTGGTCAGTGCTTGACTTTTCAGTTCCCTCTTTGGGCTGTCTCCACTTTTTCTTTAAGATTCCTGCATTTGGCATGTTGTTTACATTCATGCTCCTCTAGAAGTGCCGTAAACAAGTATTTTGCGAGTGATGTAAAAATGCTACTGCAAAGTAGTAGCTATCCTGCAGATACATTAACTTTCACTCATTGTTCATTCAATGTTAGTGTAGCATCCGAGGTGTAGAGGGTACAAGTTTGAGTTTTTGTCTGACAGAGTGATTTCAGATGACCTACACCTCAGACGCTACATTAGTGGAGCAACAGACCTAACCCAAGACCCCAAAAATCTAAATAACAATATAAACGTTAGAGGTTTATATCGTACGGGAGAGGGTTTTTTTTTCGCGCACAGAGTTATATCATAATATCACACGGTACTATGTCAGACTATTATTGCTTGAGCTGGTTGGTCAACTCTTCCTCCTGCAGGTTACCCAGAGCGTTCGGCCTACCAAGTCGGTATACCTGGAGCAGTCTGAGAGAGGGTGAGACACATTCAGTCAGGCAGCAGTAAGTTTATTTAAGTTTCTTTTTCATAATATTATGTATTGAAGTCGAGCCAAAACCTCATGTCAAAATGTAATACATTTCATATTTTTACCCATGTGTGTAATATTTTTTTACAAATTATTCAACAATCTATAGTGTTGAAAATGATGAGGATCTTTGACGATGTTATGTTAATGGTTTGATAAACATGCTGTTTTTTTTTTGTTTTTTTTTGGTCTCCTGAAAAGTGACGGTAAGAGGATTCTGCCCAACGCCAGCGATATGTAATTCATGCACAAAGTATTTGCCCCTTTTTAATACTTTTAGTGAAATTCCATAGTAACAGTTATGTTTACCTTTGGCCGCTATTGAATTGTTCATATAGATTTATCGTGCCAAGTTCTGAGGTGCTTTTCCAATTTTCATGTCTGTTGAGTAAATCTGCATATTGCCACGAAGGTTTCTTGTTCACTGTTATCTGTACATTTGGTTGAAGTACGTGACGCGTTAGATGGCTGTTGTGTTCAGCTGGGCTGGTGTGTTTGCAGCTCAGGTTGGTAAGAATAAAAAATATATAGTTTGATGTGCTTTCACATCTATTCGCTTTCTGTGGTCCAAATCAGTTTATGAATTTGTCTGTGTTTCCTTTTTCAAACGTAGAAATAAATAAAAGCAAACCGTAAATATCTTGAAACAAACCCTGTTCTTTTTATTGGTCAGCAGCAGGCACAAGTGTCCGTCCATTCATTTTCGATAGCGCTTGCCCTCATTTGGGTTTTGGGTGAACTGAAGCCTATCCCAGCTGACTTTGGGTAAGAGGCCAGGTACACCCTGGACTGGTCGCCAGACACAGTCACATATAGAAAAACATTCATTCACACTCACTTTGTCACCTATGGACAGGTTAACCAACCTGCCAAGCATGTTTTTGGAATGTGGGAAGAAGCCTGGACAAAACCCATGCAAACTCCACACACAAGGCCAAAGCTGAGTCTGGAACCCTTAACCCTAAATTTCAGAACTGTAGTTCAAACGCTTTAACCACAAGACCATGGTGAATGAACGGTGAATACGTGTTGCTTAGGCAGCCAGCACCATGTAGCTGTTATGTTTCTTATTCTGTTCCACACCTGATCCAGAGCCATATCTATCCCTTTTATAAACCCATTGACTTCTTCTATTCTTCAGATGAAAAATCTAAATAGTACTGGCCTGAGATCATGAAATTCAGCAACATTCAACCCCCCCCCCCCCCCCCCCCCCCCCCCCAGACAATACTAGCACCTTCCCAGCATCTGTAGTGACTGCTAATTGGTAAGTAGCTGCCTAAGAATCCTTCTGCCCCAATAAAATTAATTGAAATGTCAATAGGCTGTTGTAGTCCCCAAAATAAAATAAAAAAATGTGTTCTGTTTTTAAGTCAAGAAAAATAGTGAATGAGTTGTCCTACAGCAGCTCCTTGCGAGCGTTCATATTTTGAATTTGTTTTGGACTGTTTGGCCCGTGCCGACACGGTGAACGACTGGTTAGCACATCTGCCTCACAGTTCTGGGGACCAGGGTTCAAATCCCGGCCCCTCCTGTGTGAAGTTTGCATGTTCTCCCCGTGCCTGGGTGGGTTTTCTCCGGGCGTAGCCCGTGACCCTAAGTGAGGATAAGCGGAAAAGAAAATGGATGGATGGATGAATGGATGTTTGTTCCGTTCAATGAACTGCTAAAAATGAATCAGTGACTGTGGCTCTCCTTGCCCACATGTTTGGGCATTACAGTACCTTAATTGCTCTTTTTATTTTTTTATTTATTTTTTAATGTCATGACACTTGAGTATCGCTGTATCTGAAGCTCGCTCTTAACTCAGATTTTGGACTCAACACAAAGCAAAACAAAAAATAACAAAACGACAGTTCAGTTAGGGCACTTGTATGTCAAGTTACCACTGTATATTGATCGAAGGTATCCTAATTTTCAGTGAATGTAAGTGAATGATTAGGGGTTTGTTTTATGATTATCTACCTATGCGGCCTAGAATTTTGGCCAATACCGATATCGGACCGATCTGATATCAACAGTAATCATACATATTTATTTTGTAGTATGGAATGTTAGAAAAGGCTTGATTAAGATAAATAATAAAATAATCAGCAAAAGTAGGCATGAGAAAAACTGACCCATTTGTTATTAACATAAAGTAACTTTAAAAATAGGAATGTACTACAATTTAATACAATAAATAAAAATTATATTAGGAAATCCTGAAAAATTACTTAAAACTTAAGTAAAACCCATATATATTTAAATTGCAACATAACCACTGCTTAACTTAAACATAAGCATATTCTACATTTGAAAAATTACAAAACAATGAAAAATAATCTCAGTAAATAATATACAAATTATTTTTCTAAAGTGCAAAATAACAAAGTTCAATTCAGTTATTTAAAAAAAATTTTTTTTTACTTTCACTCTGTGGTGGGAACATAATTTACTTTCTCCACATGTGCGGAAAACACTTTCGAACATCTTGATACAAATGGGGTTTAGTTTTATTGACAATCACTGGTCCTGCTGTGCACATTTTGGCCTCTGCCGGGCAGTGTGATACACGCAGTGTGATACAGACTTGCAGGAACAAAGAAAGTAGAAGTCAAGATCAAATATTGTTATTATAACTCCTTTTTCACAGACTTTGATGAAAATATATGCCAGAGAGTCTTGTTATATTGTTATATTCATTCTTTTGAGCGATATAAGAGCCGCAACTTCAATGCTAATTTTCGTCAGGTTGTCAATGGTGTTTTTATATTCATTGTGTGTTAGCGTTGAACTAGCGATTTTTGTGAACAAAAACGAACAAACAAAGTCTGTGATGTATTTGAACATTCAATAGGTGTAATTATTTTATCTATGTTTGATTTTACAGTGAACTTCAACTGGAGTGTCAATAAATGACTTTAAGCAAGCAACATTCACTCTTACTCCTTGCTAATATGTTAGCTAGCATCTTAGCAACCTGTTGTGATCACGTGGGCTTTGCATGCCATGCGGGTGCTGCTAGATAGAAGTGCTGGAGTAGAGCTTGGAATGGACTTTACCACTCTTGTATACGAGTGGTAAAATCTGAGAATTTAGATCTAGTCTGAGCCAATACTAATTTTTTTGCTGACATTGGACTGATTTCTGATCCCAAAGATCTGATTGGGACACCCCTATTTTTATGTACAGGTTTGTTTCTTTTTTCCTCTATTTAAGAGCAGTGTTAATGTCCAAACTGTGCGTAACGTAACAGTGGCTTACAATATTAAAGATACTTTGGAATAAAATGTCTGTTTTTTGATGAGCACAGGCCTACTAGCCTACTGTCGTTTGATGTTGGTACTTGGAGCGCGGAGTTTTTTCTTTTGTGTGGTAACTGATGTCAAACGTTAGAGAACCACTCAAATAATGCAGTGACTCATTTTCACACTTCACAATGTTTGTGAGACAGTATTTGTATATCAATGTGTGTTCTCTTTGTGTGCAGGTTTGGACAAGAGTCGGCTAAGAAATTAGACTTGTTGTGAAGATGACTTGCACAGGCCCAACAACAAAAGGGAATGTACAAATTCAACAGGAATCGGCATCATTTACATTCAAGACATTGCAGAAAAGAAGCCGCTATTATTGCTTTTTTACTACAAAGCAGAAAAAGACAAAGACACGCAGCTTGATGGAAGAATACTTAAAAAGAAAACACTAACTGAGACCGAAGTGGAATAGAATGACAGCAGAACAAAGGAACTTATTCCGTCAAGAACAAAAGAAGCAAATTTCTTTACTGGGCTTACTCTGATTTTCTTGAAATAACTTCTAAGTGTTAAACTCTTGTTTATCATCACCTCTTTTTAACATTTAACTTTTTTTGTCTGGATATTCTTTTGATTGTTTTCAGAAGGCCTGTTGGGAGAAAACAGGGTGTCAAACTGAGAAAAGAGAGATTGGGATTTTCTCTTGCAAATAGTATTGTATCTCATGATATCAAGATGAAGAATTAATATTTTAGCCCTCTTTATTATTTTTGTATCCTCATCAGTATTTACCCACAATGATGAAATGGATGTATCTCACTTTATATTCAGTCACAACGTTAATTGGCTGCTTTTTCCTCCCTTCTTGAGCCAAATTGATGTCCTGGAATGTCAGGGTCGATTTTGCCACAAAGACATTTATTGCCTTGGAGAACGGACATCTGTTGCCTTTCAATAGCGTGTGAGTGAGTGTGAGTGAATGAGTGAGAGAGGACGAAAGTGCTATACCATTCTGGTCCTTTTTGAAAAGTGTTCTTATTTTTCATCATGAGCTTTTTACGGTACAGCAAGTATTCCTGAAAAATCAGATGGACACGGTCTTATTTTTGGAGTCCAAATGTCCCTAATGTGCACGGAGAAGGTAAAAAGATTGGACCAATGTCCAGGCCATTTTTGACCATGTGGAGCGGACTAAGACGAAGGACACTGAGCAGTGTTCAGCATTGTGGAACTGTGTTCTAAATGCTTATGTTCTACAACCCCAATTCCAATGAAGTTGGGACGTTGTGTTAAACATAAATAAAAACAGAATACAATGATTTGCAAATCATGTTCAACCTATATTTAATTGAATACACTACAAAGACAAGATATTTAATGTTCAAACAGATAAACTTTATTGTTTTTAGCAAATAATTGTTTTCTGAAGTGTTCCTGAGCCCATGTGGTGATATTACACATTGATGTCGGTTTTTGATGCAGTGCCGCCTGAGGGATCGAAGGTCACGGTCATTCAATGTTGGTTTTCGCCTTGCCGCTTACATGCAGTGATTTCTCCAGATTCCCTGAACCTTTTGATGATGTTATGGACCGTAGATGATGAAATTCCTAAACGCCTTGCAATTGTACGTTGAGGAACATTGTCCTTAAACTGTTCGACTATTTTCTCACGCACTTGTTCACAAAGAGGTGAACCTTGCCCCATCTTTGCTTGTGAATGACTGAGCAATTCAGGGAAGCTCCTTTTATACCCAATCATGGCACCCACCTGTTCCCAATTAGCCTGTTCACCTGTGGGATGTTCCAAACAGGTGTTTGATGAGCATTCCTCAACTTTCTCAGTCTTTTTTACCACCTGTCCCAGCTTTTTTGGAACGTGTTGCATCCATAAAATTCTAAGTTAATGATTATTTGCTAAAAACAATAAAGTTTATCAGTTTGAACATTAAATACCTTGTCTTTGTAGTGTATTCAATTAAATATAGGTTAAACATGATTTGCAAATCATTGTATTCTGTTTTTATTTATGTTGAACACAACGTCCCAACTTCATTGGACTTGGGGTTGTACATAAGAATTGTGACTGGCAGGCGTCAGCCATTCCAATAGTAACACTTTGGAAATAGGACAACATGAGTTATGAGGATGTCATGGACGGGTATGATTGGCCAGTTGGCTGCACGAGCCAATGGGGACCAAGCTTCACCAGATAGGTTTCCACGGTAGCACAGCGGGGAGATTCATTCATTCATTGAAAAGAGGCATTGCCATTTTAAACTGTGTCAGTCATACATGATGTTGTCTTGATCATTTTTTTATTGTTATTCTTGTACAAAAAAAAAAAAGAAAAAGAAAAGAATCAAGCTAAAAGACGGCAGTAACACTATCAGAACCATGTTGTATCACTAAAGTTGTCAATATGTATATGAATTATGAATACACTTAAAATGCTTCAACTATGCTTTTCATTTTGCTGGAACATTTTATTCTACTCTGAGTAATATTCATGCTCAATTGATTGTTAATTTTTAAATATTTTTAAAGGGGTGGAAGAATCTCTGAAGTTCTGTTTCTGTGCAAGTGTTGTATTTAAGCAGAAAAATGCCCGCAGGTCTTTGTGGTTGTATCTTAACTTCTCATAGCTTTGATCCTCTGCTCGGAACACAAATTAGTTGTCACTGTTTCAACAGCGCCTGTACAGGTTGCAGCTGGGGAGTGCACTCCATTTTGCCTCACTTGCATCAGGACACTAAGAATCAACTGTCAAATCCACACAACAAAGAATTCTTATTAACCAATCAATAGATTATGGCACCCCTTATAAAATTAATGCTTTCCAATTTTTTCTTTCAGCTTATACTCATGCTCACCTTCACTCTTCGCTTTAGCTAACACTTTTCAGCACACAATCTGACTTGGCAAAAACATTTCTCTTTTACTCACAGCTAGAGCTGCCTTAACTTACAAAAGGAAACCAAAAATAGTTTAAATATAATTTGTAGAAATAAATCAATGCTATGCAATGAAAGACTTCAAAAGTTTGTGACGCTGCAAATTTAGCTACTGTGAGCCGGAGTAAAATAATGGATGAGTCAGGTCTCTCCTCAGTTTCTCTCTATTTTGTTGCATGGGTTACACTGAGAGTGTGATGCTTACTAAAATGATTGGAAAATGTATAATTAGAGGTATGTATTTTGGCTGCTGATGGTCTAGTGCAGCAAGCCCGTGCACAGGCATTTTGGGTCACAATCTGAGGTTCAGAGCACTCTGGAGAAGGTTTTGGTCCAGGATATCCCTGTACTTGGCCGCATTCATCTTTTGTTCGATTGCAACCAGTCTCCCTGTCCCTGCAGCTGACAAACACCCCGGCGGCATGATGCTGCCACCAACATGCTTCACTGTTGAGACTGTATTGGACAGGTGATGAGCAGGGCCTGGTTTTCGGCACACATACCGCTTAGAATTAAGGCCAAAACGTTCTATCTTGGTCTCATCAGACCAGAAAATCTTATTTATCACCATCTTGGAGTCCTTCAGGTGTTTTTTTTAGAAAACTCCGTGCGGGCTTTCATGTGTCTTACACTGAGGAGAGGCTTCCGCCGGGCCACTCTGCCATAAAGTCCCGACTGGTGGAGGTTATGCAGTGATGGTTGACTTTCTAGAACTTTCTCCCATCTCCTGACTGCATCTCTGGAGCTCAGCCACAGTGATCTTTGGGTTCTTCTTTACCTCTCTCACCAAGGCGCTTCTCCCCTGATTTCTCAGTTTGGCCGGACGGCCAGCTCGAGGAAGGGTTCTGATCATCCCAAATGTCTTCCATTTCAGGATTATGGAGGCCACTGTGCTCTTAGGAACCTTAAATGCAGCAGAATTTTTTTTGTAACCTTGGCCAGATCTGTGCCTTGCCACAATTCTGTCTCTGAGCTCTTCGGGCAGTTCCTTTGACCTTATGATTCTCATTTGCTCTGACATGTACTGTGAGCTGTAAGGTCTTTTCTAGACAGGGGTGTGGCTTTCCTAATCAAGTCCAATCAGTATAATAAAACACAGCTGGACTCCAATAAAGATGTAGAACCATTTTAAGGATGATATGGGGTGCTGTGTGTACACTAATGAGGGGGGGACTTAAATGATTTTAACAAATGGGTGTAATATAACAGAGTGAAAAATTTAAGGGGGTCTGAAAACTTTCCATACCACTGTATTTAAAACTTTTGTTACTGCTATTACTTAACCTATAACCTGTACATTTTTTTTCTTCCATCCATTTTCTGAGCCGCTTCTCCTCACTCGGGTCGCGGGCGTGCTGGAGCCTATCCCAGCTGTCATCGGGCAGGAGGCGGGGTACACCCTGAACTGGTTGCCAGCCAAACGCAGGGCTCCTACAAACAAACAACCATTCGCACTCACAGTCATGCCTACGGGCAATTTAGAGTCTCCAATTCATGCATGTTTTTGGGATGTGGGAGGAAACCGGAGTGCCCGGAGAAAACCCACGCAGGCACGGGGAGAACATGCAAACTTCACACAGGCGGGGCCGGGGATTGAACCCGGGTCCTCAGAACTGTGAGGCTGACGCTCTAACCAGTCGCCCACCGTGCCGCCTATAACCTGTACAACACAACAACAACAAAATTGAGGGGGATGTAATACTAAACAACTTAGATAAGGTGGTTGTACTACTGCGCACACACTCATAAATGTGGATGTGGTGCAATTGATGACAGGGTAAGGTTTAAGAAAATACAATTTTGCCATAAACATACTACCAAATGTTTTGTGGAGGGCTGAAGCCCCCATAAAGCTTAGCGACGCCACTGGGCTAGCGGACATCATGGCATCAGTGTTATGCGTTTGGCACGACATCAAACTTATATGAAATAGCATTTAAGAATACAATATTTAGAAACTGGATAGAATTTTCCATTTTTTGCACAAAAAAAAAAGTTTAAAATATTGTGAGGTAAAATCCAATTGTCATCCTCTACAATGGAAGAAGAAATGTAAATGCAAGTGACCACTCTATGTTAGGTTAACATAGTATGGGCCACTAGTAACAGATAAATTGGTTTTCAGAGTGACTGATGCCTTATCTTCTGCTGAAAATAACATAAATCTTTGTGGTGAAATGAGTGGAGTTGTTAAATAAGTCGTCCTTGGAGCTCTCCATTGGTGTCACCACCTCTCAGACTCAAACGCAGTCGTAATCAGGGAAAATGATGGCGGTGCAAAGCAATGTTCATGTAATACTCTATACAAGGTCATGCTGATGTCCCGATCAAAACAGAGGAAGGAGACCACAGGGGATAGGAGGCGGCGGCGGTGATGATGAGGAGAGGAGATGAATGGAATAGTTGAAAATGAGTTGCGGGTCCAAAATGAAAACAGATGGAAAAGAGTTTGGATTAATATGGATTAAAGAAGTGGAGTGTGTGTGTGTGTGTGTGTGTGTGTGTAACATGCACACAGTTGTGTCTGACTACTGGCTTCCTCATTTAGCACTCCTCCTCACTATATGATGAAGAGGGAGAGCAGACTGGAAGTGGAGCAGGAATGACAAACGTAGAGAGACAGCAGAAGGTGAGTGCATTTTTCTTATTTGTAATCAAAGGTTACTCAAGTTAAATTAAACCTGGTGGAGAAATTGACATTTTCTCTTCTACTTTGCTCCTAATTGATCTCTAATTACCGGATGTCTTCTCTACTTTTCTGTCAGGATTTTATTTTTTTGCCAGACCTTAAATTGTCTAAAAGCCTGTACCTTCTTTTTTAGAAACCTTAATAAATCATTTTAAGTAAACAGACTAAGGTTCTTTTACTTGGAAACTGACAGCATGTTATTCTTCAAGAGGCATGACCGAATAGCACACCAAATTGGACTTTGCTTTTATACTCTGTGACAGTAATGTTGGAATAGAAAGGTCCTTCCACAAAAGTCGGGGGGGGGGGGGTCAAATTGTCCAGGAGTAAGCCAACTTTTATGAGCAAATTATCATTTCACGCACATTCAACTACTCCTCTCCGTAGTGGCCAAGAACTACCGTAAATAACTCAACTGTCAAAACTGACAGTAACGCGTAAGTATCCCGATTTAAATGACCAGTGGTGACACGAAAAAAACCAAATGCTCTTGCCTGCAAGATTATCCTCACTTGGGGTCACGGGCGTGCTGGAGCTTATCCCAGCTATCTTTGGGCGAGTGCAGGGTACACCTGGTCGCCAGCCAATCGGAGGGCACATACACAACCCCAATTCCAATGAAGTTGGGACGTTGTTTTAAACATAAATAAAAACAGAATACAATGATTTGCAAATCATGTTCAACCTATATTTAATTGAATACACTACAAAGACAAGATATTTAATGTTCAAACTGATAAACTTTGTTTTTAGAAAATAATCATTAACTTAAGAGTTTTAGGGCTGCAACACGTTCCAAAAAAGCTGGCACAGGTGGCAAAAAAGACTGAGAAAGTTGAGGAGTGCTTATCCAACACCTGTTTGGAACATCCCGCAGGTGAATTGGGAACAGGTGGGTGCCATGATTGGGTATAAAAAGAGCTTCCCTGAATTGCTCAGTCATTCACAAGCAAAGATGGGGCGAGGTTCACTTCTTTGTGAACAAGTGCGTGAGAAAATAGTCGAACAGTTTAAGGACAATGTTCCTCAACGTTCAATTGCAAGGAATTTAGGGATTTCATCATCTACGGTCCATAATATCATCAAAAGGTTCAGGGAACCTGGAGAAATCACTGCATGTACGCGGCATGGTCGAAAACCAACATTGAACGCCAGTGACCTTCGATCACTCAGGCGGTACTGCATCTAAAGCCGACATCAATATGTAAAGGATATCACCACATGGGCTCAGGAACACTTCACAAAACCAATGTCAGTAAATACAGTTCGGCGCTACATCCGTAAGTGCAACTTAAAACTCTACTATGCAAAGCAAAAGTCATTTATCAACAACACCCAGAAATGGCGCCGGCTTCTCTGGGCCCGAGCTCATCTAAGATGGACTGATGAAAAGTGGAAAAGTGTTCTGTGGTCCGACGAGTCCACATTTCAAATTGTTTTTGGAACTTGTGGACGTCGTGTCCTCCGGGCCAAAGAGGAAAAGAACCATCCGTACTGTTATGGACGCAAAGTTCGAAAGCCAGCATCTGTGATGGTATGGAGCTGTGTTAGTGCCAATGGCATGGGTAACTTACACATCTGTGAAGGCACCATTAATGCTGAAAGGTACATACAGGTTTTGGAGAAACATATGCTGCCATCCAAGCAATGCCTTTTTCATGGACGCCCCTGCTTATTTCAGCAAGACAATGCCAAACCAGATTCTACACGTATTACAACAGCGTGGCTTCGTAGTAAAAGAGTGCGGCTACTAGACTATCCTGCCTGCAGTCCAGACCTGTCTCCCATTGAAAATCTGTGGCGCATTATGAAGCGTAAAATACGACAATGGAGATCCCGGACTGTTGAACAGCTGAGGCTGTACATCTAGCAAGAATGGTAAAGAATTCCCCCCACAAAGCTTCAACAATTAGTGTCCTCAGTTCCCAAACGTTTATTGAATGTTGTTAAAAGAAAAGGTGATGTAACACAGTGGTAAACATGAGCCTGTCAAAGCTTTTTTGGAACGTGTTGCAGCCATAAAATTCAAAGTTAACGATTATTTGCTAAAAACAATAAAGTTTATCAGTTTGAACCTTAAATATCTTGTCTTTGTAGTGTATTCAATTAAATATAGGTTAACCATGATTTGCAAATCATTGTGTTCTGTTTTTATTTATGTTGAACACAAGGTCCCAACTTCATTGGAATTGGGGTTGTAAACAAACAACCATTTCCGCACTCATTCACACCTACGGGCAATTTAGAGTCTTCAATCAACCTACCACACATGTTTTGGGGATGTGGGAGGAAACTGGAGTACCCGGGGAAACCCCACGCAGGCACGGGGAGAACATCAACGGTCCTCAGAACTGTGAGGCAAATGTGCTAACCAGTCAGCGACCGTGCCGCCTGTAAACAGTAATAATAATAATAATAATATTATCTTGCATTACACTTATATAGCCCTTTTCTAGGAACTCAAAAGATCCTTTACAATTGCATAAATTATTCATTCACTCCTCAGTCACACCTGGTGGTGGTAAGCTACTTGTGTAGCCACAGCTCCCCTGAGGGGGTCTGCCTGAAGTGTGGCTGCCATTCTGCGCCTACCACTGTGCAGTATTGTATGTTTAGGAGTTTAAAAGGTGTTTGAGAGTATTGAAAGTGTTTATAACCATATAGTAGAGGTTAATAGGCATGTGGCGAAAATTAGTAAGAGTCTGGGGAGGTTCATTCAGCTTTAAAATATGTATCCATAAATCTGGGGGGGAAATGTGGTCGCTACTTCATTGATTTCACCTATTGCGGGGGAGATGACTATTTTTGAAACAACCACATAGCTTCGCTTTAGATAAGTGATATAGCAACATTCACAGGCATGTATTCTTTATCCTCTGCGAAGAACGGTCAATTTTACCGTGGCTTACTGAGGACTGAGGGCTCAATGTATATCTGTATGTCAGTATATTATTGCAGGTGGCCAAGGCACGCAGAAAGAGCAACACAATATCCATTGAATTGGAGCAAAAACTTTAATTCTTTACATTCTAATTAATCACGTCATTACTGTATGTTTTTACAAAGTATAATATTTAATATAATATATATGTTTTCTTAACACATTACAAACTTTTTGTTGTTTTTCCTTGGGAGGCTGGAACGGCATGATAGTATTTCCATTTGTTTCAATGGGGAAAGCTGATTCTCAAACAAAAAGATTGCTGGGTCCCCATTTGAAATCTGAAAATGCCTTAAATCACAAATTTGATCAACACATGATGCTAGGACCAATAATTCCCCAATACTGTACAGTATATATTTTTTCATAACCAGAATATAAAGTTGTGTGTGTACATGGGGACAAAAAATACAAATTGATAGTCAGTCCATGTCATGCTTTTCTTTCCCCCATAGAGGACAGTATTTCAAAACTTTATTTTTCTTGCCAAAGATTTCTCTCTGCATCCCTTCACCAATGTCTCCTTCACACAGGCATGATGGCGTTGCTACAGCAAATGCGCTCCCCTCCGCTCTCCTTCATCCAGACTGTTCTGTCTCTCTGCCTGGCTGCCATGGCGCTCATGTCCTCCTACTGGTGTGTGGGTAAACAGAAGCTCCCCAAGCCTCTGTGTTCACCCATCAAGCATAGCAAATGTATCCCAGTTCCCGGCGTGTCCAACTCCTCCCACATCCAGTTCTCCTGGGAGACGGGAGACGACCGCTTCGTCTTCCCCGTGTTCCACACGGGTCTGTTTATCACTTGTGAGGAGAACATCTACACAGATGAATGGGGTGAGGGTTCAAAACACAACACATGATTCAAGCAGTGAAAGGATGCTGTGAAATGTTGAGAAAATGTAAATTAGTCAAATAACAGATGACAAAGAAACAACATTAGTTGGTACTCTTATGAAACTGAACGATAACCAGTGCCAGAGCTGTTTATAATTCTGCCAATACAAAGATAATGATGTTTGGATTGAAACTGTCAGAGAGATATTCATTTTATAATGTACAGTATTTATTTTTATGATTGTAGTTTGCAGTAATAAACTACAGTGTATCATCCTGAGAGCCGTTCCTAAAATTTTGCTCCTATTAGCTCAATACCAGTGGTGAGCAAACAGGGCCAGCGAGGCTTAAACTGACACCACACACTGACCTACATTTATTTACAACCTAAATTCTAATATTTGATACATGACTGCCAACAGTTTATTCTCCTAATTTCATAGCATTTCAGATTTTTTTGTCCAATCAGAATTCAGTCTCTATGTGCAGCCATCTTAATCTAATCTGCGCAGGGCCTTCAGAATCAGTAGTGTTGGCTGACGTAAAATTAAACTAGATTCACAATGGAACTGTTTAACAAATCCAATTTCAAATTCACTAGCTGGTCCATAATAATATCAAAATGTTTCCGTCATCTGATTGGTTGGTCAGAGCAAACCTTGTCAGTTATGACCGACACACATTAATCCATTTAATAATCAGCATTTAGATGGAATGTTTTAATTAATTAATTTATTTACATTTTTTTGTCATGTAGATAGATAAATTATAGTTATTACGTTTTTGTATACCATTGATGGTTTCTGTAATTATGACATGATAGTGGTGGTGTTAAGAGGTGGATTAAGTTTAGTAAATCCCCACTGAAGGCCCAGGTACCAAATGCAGGGCCCGCCATTGTTGGATCTAATATAAAGATAGTTGAACTATCAGAAATCCAATGCAGTCCTACACCCACATTAATAAATGTATTGTTTATATTGGAAAAAAAGAGCATCATTATCCTTGAAAAGGCAGAATTTTCGACATAACTAATTTGGTTGTATCTCATTAGATTTTGCAGATTTAACATTCAGTCAGGTGCTTTGAAAGGCAAGGAATTTAATAAACGAGAGCTCCTTACATTAATACACAAACATTTTTATAGTTAGCAATCAGTGCCACAGTCATGGGATTTTCACTGGTATTAACATGGGTGTAGCACAGCATTATTCTCAAGGTGAGATGAGGATCCACAAAAAAACAGGAAGCGAAGACAGCAAATTGGGTCATAGAGGGAGTGGAAATCCAAGGTGATAATAGGGACTGAGCTCCCGGTCTGTGTTCGTTGGAATTTGTGTGTGTGTGTGTGTGTGTGTGTACATGTATGCATGTGTGCGTGAGTGTGCTCAGCCTTAAAGGGGATTATTTTAAGTGTGTGTTCTGCTTGTGGAGATTTAGTCTTCAGCAGAATGCCTCAATCATGGATCAGAAATCCGGAGAGCAAAAGGTCAATAGGATACAACAAACACCGGCTGCGGTCTGAGTATCAGCTGATTTGTTGTTGTTGTTGTTGTTTTTTTTAATCTTTGAATGATACTGACGTAAGTGGCCATTTATATCCCTCTCCAAAATTATTGGAAGAGAGAGGCCAATTCCTTTATTTTTGCTGTAGAATGACTACATTTGGGTTTGTCATCACAAGATATGACACAAGAGATCAACATTTCATCTTATTTCCAGGTAAAGAATTTACATCTACAGTACATCTGATACACAACTTAGAAGATAACTCATAGCTTATAGCTTTGTAATGGGAAAAAAAAACTCTATATCAGAACATTTGAGTGACAGCTGTGTTTTGTTGCCAAGGTGTGTCGTATGACACTGATTATTCAAACAATAAATAGCACTGAATGTCTCTGTTCAGTTTCAGATTTGGGTTTTGCCTGGGAAGACTTCATGTACACGAAGTTGATCAGGGAAAATAAGTGGAAGGTTGTAGACTGGCCAAGTGAATCTTTGGATTTAAAACCCTATCGAGCATGCATTTTACTTGCTAAAGAGGGGACAAAAGGGGATTACCACCCCCCCCCCCTCACCCCCACCTAAAAAAAAAGCATCTTACGAAATCACAAAAGAAGAATGCAAATGTTTGGTGAAGGATATGCAGCTAAATGTTACAGTCAGTATTTTCATTTGCAATACCCTGACCTGAAAATTTGGTGTTTTATTAAAAATAATCTTCTTTGTCTTCTTCTTCAAGTTGTTGTATGCGATCCAAATGTACATACCTGAAAATAAAAGATGAAATGTGGATGTTAGATAAATCTCTATAATATACAATAATGAGATCCAATATAAGATCCCTCTCAAAAGTCTTCCTTTACATAAGTAATTATGCTCATCACTTGTACCTGTGATTGCACAGTAATCCCCCACCTATTAATTGTTCGCTATTTGTGAATTTCCTATTTGCAGTTTTTTGGGTGGAACCTATTCTTTGTTAGTCGCTAAAAACTCCACCACCTAGTCATGTTTTTTGTGCTCTTTCTCCAATGTGCTAAGGCAAAATGGCCCAATGAAAGATGGAAAACTGTTAACGTCCAAGACAGGTGGGAGGCAGATTGTCTGTTCACTAAAGTAAAAGACAGACCTGTTTGTTGTGTGCAGAGCAACGTGGCTGTAATAAAGAACATAACATAATTGAATTTTTTTTTTTAATGCCCTTTATCAACTCCTCAACAGCGACTCTTAATAGTTTGAAGTTTGGATTTTTATTAAAGGGTATTCTTATTTTTTTTGGGTTGTTTTGTTGTTGGCCTTTGAAAAAAGATTTACATCAAAAAAGAAAGCTAGTTGGAGATAGATAAATAGAAGATAGAGAGACAGAAGAATTCATGTTATCTATTTAAATACAAAACAACAAACAAATACCACTGATGTCTTTTATCGCAAATTGGATTTCTCGTGTTTATAATATTAAAGTTTGTTTATTCCAGATTCAGTGTTTAAGCAAAATTTAAGTTTGTTGTCAATGATAAACTTTAATGCTTCATTTCTGCAGAAAAGGGAAACATGCACATCGCAGTGATTTTTCATTAAATATTAAGTTTGGCACATACTGTATTTGGCTTTTTGCGATACAGTAATCCCCTGCGACAGAGTCCTACCGCCGACAGCGAGAAAAAAACAATTGTCGTCTCCCCTAAATCTTTTTATAATTGCCTATATAATACTTCCATCCATCCATTTTCTGAGCCGCTTCTCCTCACTAGGGTCGCGGGCGTGCTGGAGCCTATCCCAGCTGTCATCGGGCAGGAGGCGGGGTACACCCTGAACTGGTTGCCAGCCAATTGCAGGGCACATAGAAACTAACAACCATTCGCACTCACAGTCATGCCTACGGGCAATTTAGAGTCTCCAATTAATGCATGTTTTTGGGATGTGGGAGGAAACCGGAGTGCCCGGAGAAAACCCACGCAGGCACGGGGAGAACATGCAAACTCCACACAGGCGGGGACGGGGATTGAACCCCGCACCTCAGAACTGTGAGGCTGACGCTCTAACCAGTCGGCCACCGTGCCGCCTATATAATACTTTAAACTATACCACAAAATATGATCATTTCGAACTGCACGTGTAGATGCACGTGCGGCAAAGACTCACCATAACAACCAAGGCTAAATTTATCCATCCATCCATTTTCAACACCGCTTATCCTGGTTAGGGTCGCGGGGCGCTGGAGCCTATCCCAACTGACCTCGGGTGAAAGGCGGACTACACCCTGAACTGGTCGCCAGTCAGTCGCAGGGCACATATAGACACAGACAACCGTTCGCACTCACATTCATACCGTCACTGACTGGGAACTGAACCCACGCTGCCTGCACCAAAGTCAGGTGAGTGTATCATTACACCATCAGTGATATGCTAAATTTAGCTCCTCCCCAACATATACAGTATACAGCTGGTCTGTTCCCATATCACTTCAACATACTTTCTTGAGACCAATTCCCACTTAGACAGGGCTTTGGCACCATCATGTGGCATCTTTCGACGCTCATTGAGCTGAAGTCCCATGTGAAATCATGGATGACTTCAGAAGTGTATTTTTTAGCATAATTTGGTCAACTTCAAAATTGTATGACTTCCACTCAACTATAAAATTTCCAAAATTTCTGTTCCAGAGGAGAAGTGTCGAGGGTTCCACACTTTGACTCCAGGTTCTGAAAAAGGTGAATTGCTTTCTTTCCTCTGCTCACATTGTAAACTGCTTGTAAATTCTTTATGACGCTTCGTCATTCTCTCATTATGTCTCTGGTCTCTCAGCAATGATGTGGTTGTCGCTGTCCTTGGAGTTCATGTACGTGGGTCTGCTGCTCATCAGCTGCATACTGCTGTCTGTGCAGTTGTGCATCAGGGCCTGGTTTCCCTCCACGCAGCGTTGGGGCCAGCTGCTCAACGCGTTTGCTGCGGTCTTCACAGTCCTGGGAGGTGCAGAACTGGTTTACGGACGATATGACATACAGTACCAATGCCTGTGATATTCAGCTGTATTTCATTTGGGTTGTCTCTGTTTGGGCCTCCCCAGGTCTGCTTGGAATGGTGGGTCACATGATGTTCATGCAGGTGTTTCAGACTACAGTGTCCATTGGCCCAGAGGACTTCAAGCCCCACAGTTACGGCTATTCTTGGGCCTTTTAGTGAGTCCATTACACACATTGCACACACAAATAACTCGCACTGGATGGCCAGACCTTTAAACCGGTGACACACATATTTTAACTTTTCAAAATGTGAGCGGCTCTATACATGATGAGGGGCAAATCACTCAACACCCCCACACCTCATGACAATCACTCAATCTTTCAGAGACATCTAAAGAGGGGAGTACTCATATTAAGCCCGTTCATTGTAGTATGTGTACACCTTGCACCGTACACCGCACACTTTAGTTTACGATGAATCGCTCTTCCAGGCTTGGGTGTACTCGGTTGTAAGATTTTCTTCTTCCAAGCAGTGCATGTCTGTTGTGTACTGTATACTTTTCAAATGTTGTGAAAGGTACTATATCAATTAGCATACCACGTTCCCCTGGAGTGTCAATCATAATGGAATGGTACGTAAAGTATCCTTTTGGCTCTTTATTGCAAGAAGAAAACAAGGTTCATTGGCAGAAAGCATTTGTTTTCCCAACCCATTCCTGTGTCGAGAGGAATCAAGACTGCCAAGTTTGTAGCCCCGCCCCAACTACCATTACACTACTGTAGGTATTCAAACAGAAGGTTGCCAAACAGTGTACAGTACAAATTAGTTATTGCCAAAACAGAACATAGATCAGTTTTATTTGTTTTGTATTTTCATTCAAATTCTGTGTGTTGGCTACAGGAAGATCTCACCCCTGGCCAAAAATGTCTTTCTATAAAGTTTTGTTGTCATAGACTCAACGTAATTAGGATCACAGCAATCATGAGTGCCCATTCATATGTACTACCGATTCATAATTGCTCTCAGATCAGGTGAAAAATATTTGTTTTGCATGATGGCCTTCATCTCAAATGAGAATGCTGGATGTTTGTAGTGCTGTAGTTAGCATATTCCTTTTGTGTGTTTCCTTCAGTATGGCCTGGTTTGCCTTCACTATCTGCATGTCAGCCGGAGTCTCCACCCTGAACAACTACACAAAGAAGGTCCTGATGGTGGGAGCCCGACTTAACTCCAGCCTCAACCCCTTCAACTTTGTGGGGCTTTTGCCCCCAGCTCCTTACTTCATTGCACCAAACGCTGGCATGGTCCACGCTTATCCCCAGTCCCACGCGCAAATCTCCCATTTGTCCCCTTACTACGAGCAGTCATCAACCAAGTTACCACCGCCCGGTAAGCCTTCCCACTCCATTCCTCTATCCCACTCGGTGTCCTTCCCTCCTCCATCCTCCCACCCTCCGTCCGTGTCCTCTTTTCACCGTTTGTCCCTCCCATCTCCTTCTCATTCAACCAGCTCGCCTGTTGTTGTCCACGGACTCCTGACAGGTCACGAGGAGAACATGGTCCCTCTTTACATGCCACAGGAGTACTACAGCCCTCTTTGAACTCTTATGGCGCGATAGTAGAGTATAGGTTTCTCCTCGGTGCAGTTCATTTGGTCAGGTGTGAGCACAGTAACAGAACTCAGGTGCAGACCAAATAAATCAGCAGCCTGGTTACGGTTCAAAAGAAAAGTGCAGATCCAATCCTGTATCTTGTTAGACTATCCATATATCCATTTTCTTTACCGCTTGTTGAGGCTCACGGGGAGCTGGAGCCTATCGCAGCTGATTTCAGGCAAAAGGTAGACTACACCCTGCAATGGTCACGAGTCAATCACAGGTGATATACAGAGACAGACAACCATTTAAACTACCACTCACACCATCACTGAGTTGAAACTGAACTCATGGTGCCTGTAGCCAAGTCAGGTGATTGGGACCAGAGAAAGCACATAGCTGTGAAAGCATTTAATATCCACTTGGGTGCAACGGAAGTACTGTTGATGACAGGATGCAGCTGCCCAAAAGAGTTGACTCAAGAAAAGTTGGTATCATAATGGAAATGTGGTGTAAGATTATTCGCTATTACAACCCCAATTCCAATGAAGTTGGGACGTTGTGTTAAACATAAATAAAAACAGAATACAATGATTTGCAAATCATGCTCACCCTATATTTAATTGAATACACTACAAAGACAAGATATTTAATGTTTAACTTTATTGTTTTTAGCAAATAATCATAAACTTTGAATTTTATGGCTGCAACACGTTCCAAAAAAGCTGGGACAGGGTCATGGTTACCACTGTGTTACATCACCTTTTCTTTTAACAACATTCAATAAACGTTTGGGAACTGAGGACACTAATTGTTGAAGCTTTGTAGATGGAATTCTTTCCCATTCTTGCTTGATGTACAGCTTGGATGGCAGCATATGTTTCTCCAAAACCTGTACGTACCTTTCAACATTAATGGTGCCTTCACAGATGTGTAAATTACCCATGCCATTGGCCCTAACACAGCCCCATACCATCACAGATGCTGGCTTTTGAACTTTGCGTCCATAAAAGTCCGGATGGTTCTTTTCCTCTTTGGCCCGGAGGACACGACGTCCACAATTTCCAAAAATAATTTAAAATGTGGACTCGTCGGACCACAGAACACTTTTCCACTTTGCATCAGTCCATCTTAGATAAGCTCGGGCCCAGAGAAGCCGGCGGTGTTTCTGGGTGTTGTTGATAAATGGCTTTTGCTTTGCATAGTAGAGTTTTAAGTTGCACTTACGGATGTAGCGCCGAACTGTATTTACTGACATTGGTTTTCTGAAGTGTTCCTCAGCCCATGTGGTGATATCCTTTACACATTGATGTCGGTTTTTGATGCAGTGCCGCCTGAGGGATCGAAGGTAACGGGCATTCAATGTTGGTTTTCGGCCTTGCCGCTTACGTGCAGTTATTTCTCCAGATTCTCTGAACCTTTTGATGATATTATGGACCGTCGATGATGAAATCCCTAAATTCCTTGCAATTGTACGTTGAGGAACATTGTCCTTAAACTGTTCGACTATTTTCTCACGCACTTGTTCACAAAGAGGTGAACCTCGCCCCATCTTTGCTTGTGAATGACTGAGCAATTCAGGGAAGCTCCTTTTATACCCAATCATGGCACCCACCTGTTCCAAATTAGCCTGTTGACCTGTGGGATGTTCCAAACAGGTGTTTGATGAGCATTCCTCAACTTTCTCAGTCTTCTTTTGCCACCTGTCCCAGCTTTTTTGGAACGTGTTGCAGTCATAAAATTCTAAATGAATGATTATTTGCTAAAAACAATAAAGTTTATCAGTTTGAACATTAAATATCTTGTCTTTGTAGTGTATTCAATTAAATATAGGTTGAAAATTATTTGCAAATCGTTGTATTCTGTTTAACACAACGTCCCAACTTCATTGGAATTGGGGTTGTAGAACAAACCCATCAAATTGCAATTATTGGTTGGAAATCCTTTTTTTATTATAGTAAAAATCATTGTCATCCGTGATGAGAAACAACAAAATAAAACAACATTAGATACACAAAGAATAAAAGGAAACATATTTACATATAGTATGTAAAGGCAGTTTTGTGTGTCAATTCCTAAGTCAGTAATGACATTTGAAAGGCAGTGAAGGTCTACATTTTAAGATCGTTTGTTCATTTGTTGTTTTTACCATAGCAAAGTGTTAACATTTTATAGTTTCCCTAAGCACTAAATGGAAAAAGATCATTTAGAAGGGATTTAAAATGATGGAGTTTTTTGTCTTTAGAATTCGTACTTTTATACTCTTTCTAATATTAAATAATTCCAAATCAAACACAACCTTGATACATAAATATTGTTTGAGCTATATTGACATTGCATTGTCCTGTCATTGAATAACCCTCAAATCTATAACATGTCATTTTGGGCTGATGTCATCATGTTGGGGCAGCACCAGAATTAGTTTTAGTAACACTTATCATGAAACAAGACCATAGAACATATATGAATTTACAATAAAATAATGGGAAAAAAAACTTGAAAAATAATAGTCACCCCTTATTATTTATCTACTTATATCCATATTTAAATGTACGTACAGGGAAGACCACAGATTTGACTTGTCAAAGCCTGTTTGGTGGCTGGAAATAATGATGGATCTTAATTTCTTTTAGCATCATACGCATACTTAGACCAAACTATCTGGAAATAATATTACACTCCAACACAACTTAAATTGGTTGTGCCTATGTTTTACTGCCATCATGGAATGTTACAATTTGCTATTGCCAAAAGACTCGATCCAGTCTAACATTTTTGGGTTGATGGTGTTAACTTTAGTATTATTCTCATGCAGTCTTCTTGCGTAGCACAAAGTAAGTGATGGCAGAGATGAATGTGAGCGCGAAGGAGATCCATGCAAGGATGTAGCAGTGACCGTATGAACCTAAACTCTCATCAAGATGGAAGCGGTCTGTGTAGATGGAAGCTGCAATCATTATGCTGAGACCTGAGGTGATGGAGAAGCGATTCAGTTGTTATAGAAAGAATACACTTGCAAGACGGTACAATCACAGAACGGACTCAAACTTACAGGCGAGCGCTTGGAAAATGCCAGAGATGGTGAACCTTTGTCCTTTGTTCAAAGTGAAGAGCTGAGCTACAAACACAAAGATTCCCAGGATGGAGAATATACAAGCAAGCACTGAGCTGGCTTGCACTGCCTGGAGGTAGTCTGCAGGGGGAGTCAGAAAGAGCAATACAGTAAGCACTTTGAAAATGCTCAACATATTGGTTGGGTATGACAGGGTTACATAAACCAACACTACTCCAATCATTAGGATACGAAACATCAGCATACGTCGAAGGAATGTCACCAACGGCGGCTTAAATTGCCCCATCGTGTTGAATCAATGTTCAAGGATGATGTGAGAATACATATGTGCAGCACTTGGCTTAAATATTACTGATGTCGGTCAAATTACAAGCGCGTGGCAAATGTTTGACCCTGTTCAAGGTTAAATTCATTTGGAAAAAAAGGCAACGTCAATGCGGAACAGAAATCAAATGAGGTAGAAGACGCTGCTGTTGCTTTTCACAATTGACTTGCACGCTGATTGGTTGAGCCACGACTCCGTTAATGCTGAAGGTGTAAGAAAATTGGGGACTAGCATGTGTAGCACACAAACAGGGTCTCCCTCTGACTGATAGTGATATAAGTCCGTGTGTGTGTGTGTGTGTGTGTGTGTGTGTGCGTGTCTTACCCTGTGGGTAGTGTGAGCCTGTTGGAAGATCAGTGTAGTTCCACTTTTCATTCATATATATCCACCGGGCCCACACATCAGTAGATAAGGTTTCAGTCACCCACCAAGCCTGAGGAAAAAGGTAAAAAGACAATTTGATCATTTGTCTAGTATAAATGTTACCTAGGTATCTTGTGTAACAAGTTTGAGTCATTCCATGACCAAACACTAGAACTCTATATCAAATCAATATTTTCCATTGAAACAAATTAAAATGTCATTAATCTGTTCCAGCCCCTCCAAAACACCCCAAAAAATCATGCTGTTTTTATTTTAATAAAGAAAAATAGCACTGTATTGCATAAAAAATCTAATAAAAGACATAAAGTAAAGTGGTTTTATAAAGTGTAGTTAGTGCACGTTGGGACAACAACTGTATGTGTGCCTTTAAGGGGCATGGCCTAGTGAGTGATGTCGAAACTCGGCCTGGTTAGTCCTAAGCATCTGGGTGTGGGTTTGAGCTGGTGTTCTCATTTTGTATTTGTGAGTTTGACTTTTTTGTCCCGTTCAATAAATGACTGAAAGTGCATCAGCGCCTGTGGCTCCCCTTTGCGTGCATAGAGTGGAAAACGTGTTGAAGTTCAGTGTTCAGTAGAAAACTTTGCTCGGGACCGTGTGAAGAATTGTTTAGTCCTCGTGTTCTGACATGTTTGGAATCGAAAATCAGAGCGCGGAATGCGTCGGTCAGTGTGGCATTCCACAAGTTTCACTTCGTTATGCAGCGCTCACTACAACGCAGGCAACAATGTGACATATTTGTGCGTGAATGACGAGTACGTGCAGGCACACCGTCTCCCTCAAGTGTCACCTGCAATTCAGAAGCAATAACAGAGTGTGACAGCTACGTACGTGCTTCATCCATCTGTCATCGTGAAATGTCAAATATGAGCCCTCCCCCCCCTAGCGGCCCCAAAAGAGTAAGTCATTGGGCTACGGCCTGAGTGGAAATGAAGACTTTGCGTGATGAGAGGGTTGCCAGTCACTCGTCAGGGCGTCTCTTTGCTGTCACCAAAACATACCACTGCAGAGATGCGTCTCAGTCATTTTGAACTCTGCTGTGGTTTGGCATGCATTTAAGCCTTCGGGCTAGGAGGACGCTTTACGTTCATGTGAGTGTGCGCGCGCACAGGTATGTATGACCTCAAACACTCACATTGTCGATGGTAGCCACCAGGAGTAGGATGATGCCTATGATGTGCAGGGCAAAGATGGCGGCGAGGAGAATCAGCATGATGGCGGTGCTGTGTGAGATGAGGACAGCAAAGTTGTTGTGCGGCTTTTCGAATGCACTTCAGCATAATTTTCTCATTAATTTGTAACCAAACAAGAAGACAGTAAAAGTTAAATATGGCTGCTAGGTTTCTGAAGATGAGCCAGTAATGTCAGCTCCAAGACACACACATACACACCCATCTTCATAAATACACATGAGCAGAGCAAAGCCAGTTCCTGGCTCACACTCATCCGTTTGGTTTTCTAACTTCTAATTACTTTGAGTTATAGCCAAAGCACAATTATTTGTGAGGACGAAATACAACAAACCAAATCTTGACTATGCTTGAGGAAACTTTTGAGTGTTTGAAGGAGCAAAGCTAATGGCGGGAAGATGAGTTCGGACTTGCCTGCCGACGCCTGCAAGAAACCTGCCACTCCTTAAAATAACTGTAAAGAATATTCCCCCACGTGACTGGGCCTAAATTTATCCCTCCTCGATTTTGAATTTCTGCACACAAATACTCACTCCCAAAGCAAAGAAAAACCACCAGTTAACATACGTTCCAGATGTATTGTAATTTCCATCAATGTAAAGAGGTGGCCCCTCCCTGAGTGAGTACTTTAATGACATATTTAATCAGGTTTTTTTTTTGGCATATATATATATATATATATATTTATTTATTTATTTTTTTAGATTTTATTGGTATTTTTTACAGTGGTCAGACTGGGTGCGAAGTATGGAAGAGGCGCATCTGGAATGTGCTGCTTCTCTCCGCAGTAAAAAGGAGCGGTCAAGGGTTGGGCCAAATCCCTCTGTCTCACGCACGCACGCACGCACGCAGCCATGATTGCAAACGTGAACGCCGACACACGTGTTCACGCCCGACACATCTACATAAATGTTTTCCCACCTTGTATTGGCCTTGCACTGCTACAGAAAAGTGAGCGATTGAGTTCCCAAATATTTGTGTTGTATAATCTGTGCCTGAGGCGAGAGGAGCACAAATACAGACGTCTTTTTCTGTCTGTTTTAATAAGTTGCTGGAAAAATATATCAAAGAAGGAATGCCAAGAAGTTGGATACTTGAAATGGAAAAACATGCACACACACTTACACACACTAAATTTTCCTCTACACTTTAAACAAACACACGTTACATTAATGACATTAATCCAAACATTTCAAAGCTAGAATTGATATTTCTACAGAAGTAGAACACTTTTATAAAACATCTTAAATGGCATTTTTAAAGACACTATTGATAAAGAACTACTGGGTACACACAGTCACCCTTGAAACTACTCAATACAATAAACAACAATTCATCAAACTTAATCATTGTTGTTTAAGCGATAGTAAATAGGAATCTTCAACTTACTGTTTGATGGCCGTCTGTCTCGAGCACTAATTTGGGACTCAGTCTGGCAAAGTACAAACATGAGAGACTACCCGTCCGCCTACTTTTGCCCCACCTTCTTTTTCAAGTCCACACCCCTCTTGTCTCCTCTGACGCAAAAAGTAACACTCTGTTTCGCTGTCTTCGACCCACCCCAAGTTTGTACTCGCCCGCCTCGCACCCCCGCCATTCCCTGATGCTGCCGGCCCAGCCCCTCTTCTTTCTGTCCACACACACACACACAAACACACGCGTACATACACAGCTTTCACGCAACATACTTTCCTCATTTGGTGTCTCCTGACTTTGTCACTCAGCTGATGGCGATCTTGTTGTGGGAGGGCAGCAGATGACTCACTGAGGTTTGGTGGGGGAACTCCCAAACAGTGGACATTGATGAATGTGCAGAGGTTACCATGGTGACAGACCGGCCAAATCATAATCACACTCTATACAGACACAGGTATTGGACCTTACGCCTACAGGAAGAGCGCATAAATTGAACAGAATGTCTCTGATTTTACATCTTTAACAGCTTCTACTGGAGAATAGTGGGGTGTGTTTGGGATTTTTTTTGCCCATTAATCCAGAAGGCCACAGGCCACTGAAAACTATCGCAAATTATATTATGGCTGGTCAGTTTATGTACATATATTTTTGTATTCATGTAGTGTATAATTGCAGTATATATAAACACAAGCGAACAGAAACATAAGGTTCCAGTAGCATTTCTTCCGGATCAACACCCTTCTTTTCCTGCTTTTGTTTCAGAGGAAGGAGTTTCAGGAAGAAAGAATGTTGTTGGTTGCAATCGAGAAAGAGGTGGGGGCAAATGAGTGCGAGTCACAGCTTGAGTAAGAAAGAGGGAGAGAAAAAAGGGGTGGGAAAGAGAGGGGTGGAGTGAAGATAAAGACTACAGGCAAAAGGTAATGAGGAGGAGGATTAATATATTAATATTCCACATTGCTCATTTACATCTTGTGATTATATGGTTAAAATGTTTCCAGTGAGTCAGTCATCTGCCCCTCAACCACGTGTAGCGGCACCACATTCTTTGAGTAAAACGGAAAATTTAACGGCCAAAGTCTCTCAAATCATATCATGTTGCTGAATATACAGTAAGCACATCATTGCACGTTTCTTTGTCACTGAGCTCTTTGCTTTCCTACAGTGGTAAATTTCAAGAGGTAAAGAATGAAAAATCCTCACAGCAGAACATGCCAACCATGTATGATGACACCACTTCCATAAGTTATTTTAGCCAGATATAAATATGGTTATATACAACCCCAATTCCAATGAATTTGGGACGTTGTGTTAAACATAAATAAAAACAGAATACAATGATTTGCAAATCATGTTCAACCTATAATTAATTGAATACACGACAAAGATATGATATTTAATGTTCAAACTGATAAACTTTGTTTTTAGCAAATAATCATAAACTTTGAATTTTATGGCTGCAACACGTTCCAAAAAATCTGGGACAGGGTCATGTTTACCACTGTGTTACATCACCTTTTCTTTTAACAACATTCAATAAACGTTTGGGAACTGAGGACACTAATTGTTGAAGCTTTGTAGGTGGAATTCTTTCCCATTCTTGCTTGATGTAAAGCTTCAGCTGTTCAACAGACCGGGGTCTCTGTTGTCGTATTTTAAGCTTCAAATGCGCCACACATTTTCAATGGGAGACAGGTCTGGACTGCAGGCAGGCCAGTCTAGTACCTGCACTCTTTTACTACGAAGCCACGCTGTTGTAACACGTGCAGAATGTGGTTTGGTATTGTCTTGCTGAAATAAGCAGGGGTGTCCATGAAAAAGACGTTGCTTGGATGGCAGCGTGTTTCTCCAAAACCTGTATGTACCTTTAAGCATTAATGGTCACAGATGTTACCCATGCCATTGGCAGTAACACAGCCCCATACCATCACAGATGCTGGCTTTTGAAATTTGCGTCCATAACAGTCCGGATGGTTCTTTTCCTCTTTGGCTCGAAGGACACGACGTCCACAATTTCCAAAAACAATTTGAAATGTGGACTCGTCGGACCACAGAACACTTTTCCAGTCCATCTTAGATGAGCTCGGGCCCAGAGAAGCCGGCGGCGTTTCTGGGTGTTGTTGATAAATGGCTTTTGCTTTTGCATAGTAGAGTTTCAAGTTGCACTTACGGCTGTAGCGTCGAACTGTATTTACTGACATTGCTTTTCTGAAGTGTTCCTGAGCCCATGTGGTGATATGCTTTACACATTGATGTCGGTTTTTGATGCAGTGCCGCCTGAGGGATCGAAGGTCACGGGCATTCAATGTTGGTTTTCGGCCTTGCCGCTTACATGCAGTGATTTCTCCAGGTTTTCTGAGCCTTTTGATGATATTATGGACCGTAGATGATGAAATCCCTAAATTCTTTGCAACTGTACGTTTAGGAACATTGTCCTTAAACTGTTCGACTATTCTCTCATGCACTTGTTCACAAAGAGGTGAACCTCGACCCGTCTTTGCTTGTGAATGACTGAGCAATTCAGGGAAGCTCCTTTTATACCCAACAATGGCACCCACCTGTTCCCAATTAGCCTGTTCACCTGTGGGATGTTCCAAACAGGTGTTTGATGAGCATTCCTCAACTTTCTCAGTCTTTTTTGCCACCTGTCCCAGCTTTTTTGGAACGTGTTGCAGCCATAAAATTCTAAGTTAATGATTATTTGCTAAAAACAATAAAGTTCATCAGTTTGAACATAAATATCTTTCTAGTGTATTTAATTAAATATAGGTTGAACATGTTTGCAAATCATTGTATTCTGTTTTATTTATGTTTAACACAACGTCCCAACTTCATTGGGGTTGTATATATGCACAAAATATTTGATATATTTACTTGTGTGATCTGCTTGTGCCCCTTTGATACACAGAACTACTTAGGATAAATTGGCAGTGCAGGACTGATACATTTCACTATTCAGAGCCTTGTTTTCGTGTACTGTATAATCTAGCAGTATGCTAATCATGAACCAGGTTATTTAACAGCCAGGAAAGTGACCTTAAAAGTGACTAACGGATAAACTGAAGGCAGTTCAGATGAGTGCATTCATTCTGGAGAAGGAAGACAGTAATCTAGTCCAAGAGTAGGGGGTAAGACCAGAGTTGAGGATGAGGTGCAATCGGCAGCTGGAGGTCACATGAGGCAGAAGATTGCGGAAGATTGAGGGGCAAGGAGCTGCTCCGACGGGGTCGACTGGGGAATGGGCAGATGCGCTGGAGGAGTTTGGAAAACTGGAACTGGTGGAATGCAGAAGGGTGACTGGAAACTAGTAAAGAGCTTAAGGCTAGGATGACGCGTTAGACAGAAGTTAGAGGGGAGAATAACATAAGATAAAAACATCCCCCAAAAAAACCATTCTACAAAAGCATCCATGTAAAAAGGGCCCAACAAATATACAGTATCAGTGAAGCAGCTGATACACAAGAGGGGGGTGTTTAAGCCCTTGTAGGGCAGATTGACTGACATCACGTGGAAATTGGGGGGGGAAAAAGCAACAACAACAAAACTTTCAAAAGACGGGTTAAAATCAAGATGAAGGGAAATGCTCTCCTGCCTTTTGTGACAACTGGTGTCGCAAGTGGGATGGAGAGAAGTAATTTGTGACATTGGGATAACTAATTGTTGTGGGAGACATCCCAGACAGAGGGTGAACCACTACGAGGATTGGGATGGGAACAAAAAACTCTGAAAAAGGATTTGTGTTGTCACTATGGTTCTGTATGCTTTGTGATTATTTAGTGGTGTGCCCAGTTTGAAGCACATGTGTAATGGGTTACACTCATGCCAGAAAGTAGTTGAAGCATTAGGATGATTAGTATGGGACCCATCTTCAGAAAAGGCCACTAATTTTTTTTTATTTTTATTTAATTTCCTAATTTATTGTAGTCATTATAATTCAAGGGGAAATTCAACATAATCTCTGGCATGCATAGAGATATGTCAGAGTTAAAGGGGAGTGCAAACAGTGCTGCACCTCTTAAGTTGGAGGGTTGGGGTCTGTGCCTTGCTCAAAAAAATATAAATTAAAAAAAAATGCTGACATCATCGAGGACCAGCTAACTATGAGGATGAATCCGAAATCTGATTGGTTAAATAAACAGTCCCATAGCTAATAGTTTTACGTTACGTCAGGCAACACTCTTAATTCTGATGACCCTGGGCATAGTAGATGAACTGGTACCACATACAGGGTAGAGGCTGAAATCTGATGGCACAAAAAAAAAAAAAAAAGAATCTAACACCCACAAACAAGTACTGGAAGCAGCGCAGTCATGCTACGATATGAAGAGACGAGACTGTTGGGAATAAGTTAATGCAATTTCATGGCATAAGTATTCGAACTATGGCTGTGGATGTTGTCAGTCAGTTTAGGACAGCAGAGAAGGCCTTGCTTGGACCTGACAGTTTAGGACAAGGAATGAGCAGTGGCTGATTACGCCATTTGGATACCATGCGAATGATTTTGACTAGCTTTGGAGCCATTACTTTTTAAGGAGAATTATATTTTATTTAAATATTTTTTAAACCTGTTTGAACTTGTTTTTCCAAATGTTGCTGAAGGGCTTTTCGAAATTGTCCTATTACCAAATATGGTTCCTTGCCCGATAAAAGGCTACCATTGCCTGCTGTAAGTCATGGAAATGCTATCAGTTCCAGTACGCACACATGGATGAATGCAAACACAATCATTTCACTCACATCGAGCTGGATTTGTAAACACATTATCCATTCCTATGACTTACTCAAGTCAGAAAAAAAAGAATATTCTTTTCATAGTACCGCATAGATAACACTTCATTCATGTGAACGTGATGGAATATAAACCGTTTGAACTGCTGCGCTAGAGCCATGCTCACATCACAACCTTAAAGAGATTCAATAAACAACACGGTGCTTAATCTTGGTTAGAAATGCATTGTGAGACGCAAGTGAATATGATGTAGTGTGGAGCGTTAAGCAGAGAGAAGAGTGAGACAGGATAGAGAGGAGAGAATGTGGCCGAACCCGATTGCGTCCTGGGCGTGTCGACCCCACCTTTAGGCGAGGCAAACCAAGCTTTTGCACTGTACCGTACATACAGTGTGATCAAACACTCTGTGACATCTTTTGCGCTGAATAAAACCTGTGGACATGCTAATTTTGGGGGGGCACTTGGATGATGCAGGAAGTGTTTTGCTACCAATGCCTACTTGTCTAAGGGGGGCGGGGGCAGACAGAGACTTGGCTAACAAGACGCTGTTTTGAACCAAGCACAAGTCAACTAATCACATGCCTGTTTAACTATTGAGGAGACCAATGGGGTAGCTTGCTCAACAAACAGCCCTTTGTCATACTGCAATGCCGATGAGTACTGGAAAAACCAGAATCATAAAGGACACTTTGAGCAGTGTGATATTGTGTGTGTGTGTGTGTGTGTGTGTGTGTGTGCGATACCAAATGCCGAGCGCACATGAAGAAATAACGAATCCATGAAATTAAGTGCTCCCAAGCATGCCTACTTCAGGGTGGTTCCATAAAGTTCCTGTTTGGAAATTACTGTGGGATCTTATGAGAAGTGAATGCAGGGCACAATCTGCTATTCAACGCGCAGAACTGAGCTATGCAACGTTTTGACATTTTTATATTTCCCCAGAATGAGTTATGAGCCCCGTCACGATACGAATTTCAGTAGCTTCGCACAACTGAAATGCTCCCTTATTAGAGTCACAATGCCACAGCTGCTCTCTTAAAACTGTGGCATTTTAATCACTAATATGAGATTTTCATCTGTTTGACATAAGCCTCAGCTCAATTATAATTTCATTTGATATCCAAGCGCTGCAGCATGGCATGTGGCAAATGTTTGTTGGACAATAATTCCTTGATGAAGGTGTTTGCGAAGGGAGGGTGGCTTTCAACATGTCTGTGGGAAGTAAAGCAGCGTGCACATGCCAGATGAGCGAGCCTGACCGCAGGCAATAACACTGCAGCATTACACAATAGTAAAACTCCTCGTCTGTGGTTCCTTATTCAAGCCACTCATTCCTTTGCTGCCTTGCACGTCACCCTTCCAAAACACATATGAATTGTAATTTTGAAAAAGCAAACAGGAACGTTTCTATTAAAAGTAGTTTGAAGTATTTTGGACTTTGAAGTGGGAGGTTTTACGTTAGAAGGGCAAGCTCGGGGCCTCAAAGGTTCATTTTTGAGTCTAGCGGTGCTACTGGCCTCGCTTCCGGTGTGGCCGAGCGGCTTTTGATGATAATAATATCGCTACTGCACGGGCTTGCTCCCGAGTGACACATACGCAAGTTCTCACAAACCTAATCGCACAGTCTTACATGCGGAACACACATTTGGCTCGTGACACATCTGCTCCCGAGACAAACAAAGGCAAAACACTTACTCATTCACCAAGGAAACAGAAATATGTTGTTCCCCCCCCCCCCGCAATATGTTTCACAGGATTGGTCATTAGTTGTTGTACTTTGTGTTTACGTCTTGTTTGTTTATGTTGTTGCCCTTCGCATTATGAAAATTTACTACCGTAGAAAAACTTCACATTATGTAATTGAGTATGCTTGCTATTTCGGGGGGCATACAGTATGTGCATATTTGGAACATGAATACGAAACGAAGAATGGCGTAAATGAATTCTTTTTTTGATGTTGTGCGCTGCATGTGGTTGGCACGTGTGCCACACAGTCGAAGGGACTGGGTAGAACTCTGTAATATCATTCTCTAAGGGCTGGATATATGTATTACCCCTTCCTGAAAGTATGATTGTCTTTGCTTGAACTTAATAATAAATCCAGAAATAAAACTGATAGAAAAAGTGGGACTATAGATGATTCTACTACAAGAGACCCCATTTCAGGACTTACCCTACAATAAAGAGTTACTGAGAACTAGAGTGGGCTAACTCCTTTTTTGGTCATTTTTAAGTCACGTAAGTGCATAAATGAATAGACAAAAGGATGAATACTGGTCTAAATCAAACTTTACTTTTAATTGTAACATACACGGGACAGTCAGTTATGGTATTCAGCACAATTCCCGATTCATGTGTAACAACTGGGCCAACTCCCATCTCAAAAATGGCTGCACCTGTGAAACCAGGCTTCACCTCAGTGAAGTTCAGAGATTGATAGAAGTACAGTAGCGCTTTAGCTTGGGTGCCAGAGCATCTGCATGTTAGTGAATGTTATCTACAACCCCAATTCCAATGAAGTTGGGACGTTGGGTTAAACATTAGTAAAAACAGAATACAATGATTTGCAAATCATGTTCAACCTATATTTAATTGAATACACTACAAAGACAAGATATTTAATCTTCAAACTGATAAAGTTTATTGTTTTTAGCAAATAATCATTAACTTAGAATTTTATGGCTGCAACACGTTCCAAAGAAGTTGGGACAGGTGGCAAAAAAGAGTGAGAAAGTTGAGGAATGCTCATCAAACACCTGTTTAGAACATCCCACAGGTGAACAGGCTAATTGGGAACAGGTGGGTGCCATGATTGCTTCCCTCAATTGCTCAGTCATTCACAAGCAAAGATGGGGCGAGGTTCACCTCTTTGTGAACAAATGTAGAGAAAATAGTCGAACAGTTCAAGGACAATGTTCCTCAACGTACAATTGCAAGGAATTTAGGGATTTCATCATCTACGGTCCCTAATATCATCAAAAGGTTCAGAGAATCTGGAGAAATAACTGCACGTAAGCGGCAAGGCCGAAAACCAACATTGAATGCCCGTGACCTTCGATCCCTCAGGCGGCACTGCATCAAAAACCGACATCAATGTGTAAAGATATCACCACACGGACTCCAGAAACGGCGCCGGCTTCTCTGGGCCCGAGCTCATTTAAGATGGACTGATACAAAGTGGAAATGTGTTCTGTGGTTCGACGAGTCCACATTTCAAATTGTTTTTGGAAATTGTGGACGTGGTGTCCTCCGGGCCAAAGAGGAAAAGAACCATCCGGACTGTTATGGACGCAAAGTTCAAAAGCCAGCATCTGTGATAGTATGGGGCTGTGTTAGTGCCAATGGCATGGGTAACTTACACATCTGTGAAGGCACCATTAATGCTGAACGGTACATGCACAGGTACAGGTTTTGGACAAACACATGCTGCCATCCGAGCAATGTCTTTTTCATGGACGCCCATGCTTATTTCAGCAAGACAATGCCAAACCACATTGTCCTTGTGTTACAACAGCGTGGCTTCGTAGTAAAGAGTGCGGCTACTAGACTGGTCTGCCTGCAGTCCAGACCTGTCTCCCATTGAAAAAGTGTGGCGCATTATGAAGCGTAAAATACGACAACGGAGCCCCCGGACTGTTGAACAGCAGAAGCTGTACATCAAGCAAGAATGGGAAAGAATTCCACCTTCAAAGCTTCAACAATTAGTGTCCTCAGTTCCCAAACGTTTATTGAATGTTGTTAAAAGAAAAGGTGATGTAACACAGTGGTAAACATGACCCTTTCCAAGCTTTTTTGGAACGTGTTGCAGCCATAAAATTCTAAGTTAATGATTATTTGCTAAAAACAATAAAGTTGATCAGTTTGAACATTAAATATCTTGTCTTTGTAGTGTATTCAATTAAATATAGGTTGAACATGATTTACAAATAATTGTATTCTGTTTTTATTTATGTTTAACACGACGTCCCAACTTCATTGGAATTGGGGTTGTATAATTTGTTTGGAATAAACCAAACTCTGTGGAAAACCACAATTTCTGTTAAAAAAACAAACAAGTATCCAGTAGAAGTATAAATTGACATATAAATAATCAAGAGTCCCCAGATTTTGTTGCCGCCATAAAATCTTACTCTCCTGCAAAATGACAAAAATTGAGTTACCCCACTCTAATTCTCAGTGACTCACCACTAACGAATTGGTGTTTGTACAGTATGTATGGAAAACAAATATCTCAGTGTGCAAAGAGCTAAGACAAAAAAGAGAGAGAGAAGCTTAAACAAAGTGAGGAAAAGCTTCACTGAACATGCGATGAAATTCAAATTAAAACATCAAACATTAAGATAAGCAAATTGGGACCCAGTCTTATCATTTGCATCACTCCTGTTGGCAGCTTGCCTTTGGTCTGAAGAAAATAAGAAAATTGAGGAATTCATTACAAAAAAAAATGTATTTTTTTTAAAAACAGACTTAGTGGCTACTGTAGAGCTGACACGAGGCACTTGTGTTTTGCTACATTACGGCTTCCAGTGGGTCCAAGTCACTGTTTACATTCAGTTTCCAAAAAAGGAATACCTCACATTTGCCCAGGCTGACCCGTTTCCATGGTTACTGGCCAGCGGTTTTTGATTCTTGATTCACTACTTCACCCCCACTGCTGGGTTTTTCTGTGTCGGCATAACTACATTCAACTCCAGTTTCTCCTCACGTGATTGGAGTCCTTTTTGGGAACATTTGGACTCCGCCCGCTTCCGGCTGCGTGCCACCCCTGCCTCCCAAAAGTCTCTCTCTCTCTCTCTCTCTCTCTGAAATGCAGACATGCACACTGTATTCTCACTTCGACTAAAAGAAAACAACACTGGGCGGTAACTAGGCAACTCTAAAATGTGAGTCATCCAACTGCCGCACCCATCGTCTACTGATGATGCCCCTCTTCCGCCAACACACGCACAAACATTTTGGAAAGACATGACTTATCAAGTCTTCAAATTTAGTTTAACTTGAGAGGAAAAAGAATTAAAAAAAAAAAAAAAAAAAGGTTATAACTCTCACTCCCAACTAACTAGTGGCATGTTACAAAATGAGACATAGTACCGGTAGCCATCTTGACAACATGAGGACACCAGCATGATCAAGGCAGTGGAAAGCATTTGTCACACATTTTATCAAGTTTAAAGAAGGAAAATATCATTTCCACTACATGGTCAATGGGAGTTTAATCTCTCTAAACTAACCTTTATGGATCAGTAGGTAATGATAGATAGATAGATAGATAGATAGATAGATAGATAGATAGATAGATAGATAGATAGATAGATAGATAGATAGATAGATAGATAGAATGCAGTAGGGCGTCCTCTAGTGGACGGAACGGAGTAGTGATCTCATAAAATTGCGCATGTGTACTGTGTATACTGGATATCAGGCAGGGATGGGCATATTATGGCCCCCGGACCACATACGGTCTGCTCCTTTCTTTAACCTGGCCACTGAGCATTTACATGATCAAGAGTGCTATATTTGTTGCATTAATTTCGAGTCTGGGCTAGCCTGCTGAGGCTGTTGCCCCCACCGACCCCACCTTGGATAAGCGGAAGATGGATGGATGGATAGAAAGAAGCAGATAATTTTGCTGTTAATTAAATAATTGGTTAATTAGTTTCCTGTAAATAATGAAATAATTATACATAAAAATAAAATTCATTATATAATAATCCAAAATATAATATTTTTCATACACATTTTAACTGTTTTTATTTCTAGCTTATTTACGAATGACCTGGCCCATGTGTCTGTTTTAAAAATTAAATGAAAAAGTTTCCCCATCCTTGCAATATATGGTGGGCAAACAAACAAACAAAATTCAACTCCATTGTACGGCATAAGCAGTCGTGCTTAAGTACTTTTACTTTTCCCCCTTTTGGCCGTAAGAGAGCCAAATGGTCAAATACAAAATGAGAAAATACAATACATGTTGAAAAAGATTATTTAACATTTTTTTTATTTTTTTTGTCAAAACCAAGTCAGCTGTCTATATTGTGTTAATTTCCAACTATAGTACAGCGTTTAAACAACAGTGTAACATTAACATACAGGTATTGTGTTTGCTTCTGGTCACGTGGTCAATTAAGGGCCAATTAGTGAACAGGTGTGCTGCCAAGAGGCCTTAAAAGCTTTTTTGCAGAGGCGCTTCATCCCCAGCGTTTTGACGCAGAGAAACAAACTGAACTTGGCAATGCATTTGAAAGCCAAACGATATCACATCGTGGTCTTCCTACTTTCCACCATCTTAACAATAACGCTACCCTATGCAATCTGCAAACCTATGTCTCATTATTCGCACCTCAGTTTAAATCTGACCTCTCTTCAACACAAGGATAACAGTGAAATGGCAAAAAGTCACAACAATAATTTCAGCCCAGAAGACGCAAAGAGACATCTATTACTTTCGAGCAGGCAAGTAAAAGACTCGACTACAATATCTACAATGGTCACAGACAACTTTCAGAACAATGGCAGAACATGGAGTCAAACTTTTAACCAAGAGACCGACCAGAAGCCCAAACACAACATGGCGTCTTCTTCTGAAACTGCCCAAACCTTTGATAAACCCTGTGACGAGGCAAAGAAAATGGGAAGGGAGGAGACTAGTGTTTCTGTGAAGCTTACAAATGAGGACTGCAGCTCAGGTCAAATCCAACATGTGGTCTATGGAAAGTTTTTCATCAGTGGGCAACTTGAAGCAAACATTCCTCATTTGGACCGCCAGTCTCATTCAGATGTCGCAGGTAAGGACAGACACAAAGTGTGTACGCGTGTGCATTTTCTTACGAATAGCTTTGATTGTGTGAATTCTTGTGACAAATCTTACTATGGGTTTTGTTTGAGGACTTTCAAACTATGTAGCTGACACTGAATGTCCATATGTTTATTTTCAAAAGCGCTCGTCCTCATTTGGTGAGCTGAACCCTATTCCAGCTGACTTTTGGTACACCCTTGGAAAGCCATTTGTGCATTTATTTGAGATCTTTAACATCCATCTCAAGGGCCATATACTGTACTAGTACACCTTTTTGGTTGTTTTTTTTGGTCTACATCGGTAGAACAATTCAGCGTTTCAGTAGAACAACTTGGGCACACTGGCAGAACGAATGTGGCTTTCTAGTCAGGTTTTCTCTAGTAGTTCCCCATCTACACTATTAGGCCCAACTCGTTGGAAGCTACAAGTGCGTGACACATCTACTAGTTGGATCTAGTAGTGTTAAAAGTACAGCACAGTAATTTTACTAGTAAAGTTTAATTTTGGACTAGTAAGCCAAAAACATTACTAGTAAGACAGTCGTTTTACTAAGAGTCATTCTAATAGTGCACTGGATTTTCTTACTAGTGAGGTAATAGTGTACTAGTAAATGGACGTGCTGTTGGCATTCAAGAAGTCGAATCAGTTAATAATGATGCTTGACTCAGTCAACACTAGTTTGATCCCCAGTGAATTTACTATGTCAGATTGGTTTGTGAGATTGTCCGAACAGGGAAGTGCCTAGACAGCGCTGCAACGTTCTTCTGTCATGTGACTGCTGTGACTTGTCAGTCCACCCACAAGGAAAAGGTAAAGCGAGGATGCCAGGTGAGCAGCTGGGCAGCTCCGAGGAGACCTGGCAGAAGCTGCAGCCTGAGGTGCATTGTGCAGACGACGCCATGACCCTCACTGTCAGGAGGCGACGAGCTGTACAGCTCCTGCTGGACCGAGGTGAAGCAACAGCTTCCTCCAGGTTTAGTTTGAGATTTTTGTTTTTGTTGCACACTCACCTCGATTTTCTTTTGAATTATACATACATTTGTACATTTGTTAATTGACAGTACAGTATTTCATTGAATTAAGACTTTTTTTTGTTTTTTAAATCAGAGAATGACTCATCCATTCGCCTCTCCCAGCTGCCCCCTCGGTGTGGCTACTCTGTGGAGACCACATGGAGAGACCTCAGCTTGATAGCTCAGTACAGTGCCTGTCATGTCACACAACAGGTACAGCAGATTTCCTAGAATACATTCTGTATATGGATGCCAGTGCCAGGCCCTAGAAAAAGGTATTTTCGATTTGTGCCCTTTGAATGGTGGGGCCCAAATTCCAAGCAGCACCCCTGGTTGCACATCATCAATAATAAATCTAGTTTCAATGTCCCCAAAAATAATTAAAGATTTGCATTGACTAGGGAGACAGTTATGTGTTACCTCTGCTATGGAGGGGGACTCCAGTCAAGATGTCATGCCCGGTCTCTCCCATCAAGCCGGGCATGAGCCCTTCTTCACTCTGTTGCTCCCTTCATGGCATGAATGTCAGACTTCCAGCTACACAAGAAGTGAGTGTTAAAGGTAAGCCATATTAACACAAGGTAGCAACTTGAATGGAATATTCATGACTGCTCTACGAGTTTCTTGACTTAACTGTTATGCAGTTCGAGAAGAATGGACCCCAGTGTTATCACTGGCTCAGCAGTGTGGCTACACGTTGGACAGACAAGATACAGATATGTTAATTGCTGCTCCATTCATTACATGTGGCATCACTGTAAAGGTGGGTCTACCTGTATTTTTCTCAATACTGATAATTACATCAAATATCCAGTATGATAGTTAAAATTTAGGTATGTCAAGTTATCCAAATCGTTTGGTCAAAATCTTCAGTACACCTATACAATCTAATAAAAAAATCAAATGTAAATAAATATATAATGTTTATGATAATGCTCAGACACTGTTTCAGGTGGATTTTAGAACTACACTGCAGCCAACTGATGGACTTTCTATATATGCATCCTTTTTTGGCAACGCCAAAGGGATAAAATAGAGAACTACTAGTTTACTTCTCTCCCGTTATGTTAGTCAAAACAGTGTTATCTTGGTAAAGACAGATTTAAAAAATAATAATAATAATTTATACAGCTATTGTATTCAATCACATTAAGATTTGCGGGTGTACCCGATTAAATGATTTTATGTCAGAAGCATAGTTTAATGTAAAATAAAAAAAAAAAAAATAGGCTAACCTGCTACTGTACTTTTTCTCAATAGCAAATCATAGAATAGCTTATTGAAATACTATCTCCAATTGACATACATTGCACACTTTAGGGTAGTCTATATCGCTGAAATAAATCCAGCGATTTGATATAAAAAGTAGACAATGACCCTAAATAAAAAGGCTTTAAATGTCTATAATTTCAACAGACATTTGTATTGCTGTTTTATTTGCCACACGGCCTCACAAAGATATCTGATCTTTTTTTCCTCAGAATGGCAAACACACACTTCATCTTCAAATTGGAGACAGTAACTTTACTTTGGCCTGTCCCATGTCTCCCTCCCAAGAGCCCCCTTTAACTCCTCAGCCTCTGATGGGCAGCTCTCATTTACCTAGTAAGCCATCAAGAACTGTATCAAAAACTGTGGATTCTCATCCATGGGCTCCACCTTTTTTCCTTGCACCCCCTTACTACCCCCATCCAACTTACCGACACAGGAATCCTACTCCCCAAGAGGCATATACTTCTTCTACGGACACATCTTCAACTCCTGAACCTACAATTGATACACAGTCTCACCCTCTCGATGGCTCCCAGCAGGCGGATCATGACCACTCTCATCAGAATTCTGTGAAGGACTTATTAAAGTATTTTGATGCTCAAAGTCTTCCTGGATTAACAGATCCAGAAATTGTGGATTTAGATTTACAAGGCTTGTCTGAGCAGCATGGTACAGCTGGTTCCCCGGTTCAAGTTCAAACTGCCACTATTCAACCCCCAAGCCATGCCTTCAATTCATATTACCACTACTACCATCACCCCAAAATCCTTCAATCTGATCCACCCGGAGGTTCTGATCCAGGCCTTGTGGCTCTGGAGGAGCTGTCCCCAAAATACTATAACATGGCGTCTACAGAGTTATTCCGCGTCAATCAACAGTCTGAAGCTGAGACAATGTTCTCTCAATCACCACACCGCTATCCATACCACTACTACGATTTTCCACATAGTGCTTGGAATGACTCAAATTCATTGCCTCTTCTCTATCCACAAAGAGACATGACGACAAAGTCCTCTGATAGTCATGCGAAAAACATGAGGAGGAGCCATGTTTCTGCACCTCCTTGGCCTTCTGTCAGTCCAGCACGTGAGTTGGAACCCTCTTTAGGGGAGCCAGGTGAAATTGAAAAAGATCCTCTCAAAAAATCTAACTCTAAATTGATCCAAAGTCCTTTGTTTGCTGGTGATGAAGCACAACTGAATTATATGGAGAGTAATTCCATGCCTGAGTCTAATGCAGGTTTCCTCCCTTCTCATGACACTCTGGAATCAGACACTCCTCATATGGCTCCTTTTCTTAAGCAAGCTTTCTTAACTACTCACTTGTCTGACCATCCTTCCCCTCATGTATACCCCCACCACCCTCATCGCTACAATCAGATGTATCCTGTGGCTCCACCTTCCCAGCACCCTCCTAAACAGTCACCATTTCAACACATTTCTATCCCACTAACCACAGAAGAGATGGATAATGTTCAAAAGGTCCAAGCACATCCTTACCTCCACCACCTCTACTACCCTGTCAATGTCCACTCTGAAAAAGAAACTGCCTCATCAGAATCATGGCCTCTATACATGCATCCAAATTTTATCAGTCAACAACAGCCATATGATTTTTTTGAGCATGCTGGTGGGGAAGAGGACAAGCTCGATGAAACGATCGGTAAGCCAGCATTCCACAGCAGGTGTGTAAGTCAGGATTGAGGCTTTAGGCACTTATTGCGGTCTTGTACAGCGGTTTGCCATTTATCTTACAAGACTATCAGGCTATTTTATTTGTATCCATATACATCGTCACGCACAACTATATTTGTTGTAGTAGTGGCTGACGCTACATCAGACCACCGCTAGATGGCAGTACACTCTTCACCCAGTAGTGGGGTCACCATGCCCCACCCTTGCTACATTTTCAGCGATTGAAATAATGCCTATTGATGTCATAGCAACTATTATCGGCCTTATTTACCTTTTGCCTTTTACATACTTAATTGTAAATGTTACATTACCGCATACTTTCTTTTAGACAAATCCTTTGCCAGCTTCCATCCTGAGGGCCACCTGCCTCTCAGCTACCTGCAAGGAAGACAAGTATATTTGGAAGTGAGATTGCTTGACCCCCAAGAGCCTGACCTCATGCTGCTGGTTCACTCCTGCGTGGCTTCCACACAACCTTCATATCACTCCTACATTCTTATCGATGATTGGTATGTTATGGAAGAATCATGAAACAAGACACACATTCTTGACAGGGTTTTGCTTAGTATCATTTTGCATTTCAAGACAATGTCGGTTTTGTTTAGCTCTTTATATTCTAGCAAGTATCACCTGTATGTACAGTTCGACTGTCAGGCCAAGTTTCATTGTGATCATATGATCTCACATCTGATGAGGTGAAATATGTAAATGGCTGGAATTTCTATTTGGCCTCCTGAAGCTTTGACAGAAAAGCTCAGTTTTACCTTTTTTTCTTAAATGTTTCTTATGCCTTGACAACAAACGAATAGTACTGATTTTAATTGGTGTGCAGAGAGCTGCACATTTGGCCTGTTCAATGTGCATTCAAAAATGCTATTTCTGTTTAAAGGAAATGTTTCATTTTCCCATTGAAAATTAAGCTGCCCCAGCCGAGGAGCTTCACAGCTGCTTCCTTTGCCACACATCGACCCCCACCACATCCGGAAGATCTTAATCTCTCACTTTCTGTCACTACCCTTACACATTGCCTCCATGAACTATGGCATGCTGTCTCACCTGGATGACCCAGAGGTACCTCACCCAGAACACATCATACAACTTCCGATGGACTATTTTAAACTACAGAGTGGTACGGTACAAACAACTAAAAGCATTGACAAATTGTTGACCACAATTGTAACTAAATTCAAGAAACATCATTTCTTTCCCTGTCCTTAGATTTACTTTGTGTGACAGAAGTGTGCTCTGCAGCAGAGCATGACTGCGTTGTAGGCTGCATCCGCAGTGAGTTTTGAAAAATGTGACACATGCCTGAAACATTTGTCTTTATATTTTATATAGTATATTGTATGACTCAAAACAGGCAACTCATTAAAAAAAATCCTATATTAAGATGCAAAGGAAAAAATAATTGTCATGTTTTCTTTTTATCTTCACAGGTCCCACTAGTGATGTGTAAACTTGGAAATAAAGAACCTGGTACACAACTGCAAACCTTTCTCACTGTCTATTGCATTAAGTGCATAAACCTCTTGGAAGTTACATGAGTGAAAGACAACAGTAATAATGTTAGTTTGTTTATCCCAACTCCATTCTAACACAGAGTAGCATAAGACAAGCAATGTCTGCTTCAGCAATTTGGGACTTTATAAATAACCAAGATGTCCTCACCTTTATCTTGAGAGAACATATTAAACATTGCCATGTTTGGAGTACATTATGCCTATATTTTCAAGACAAGCTGTAAAAATTGGTGTATATATATATATAAAAACCCAAATGCTAAATTCAAAATTGTTTTTGTTCCAAGCAATAAATTATCTAAAAGCACATTTGAATGACAGATTTTGGAATTAAATCAGTAATTGTTGAATTGAAGAAATCACTTCCATAGTATAACAAAGTGGCAATTTATTTTTTTAGGAAAAGCAGTCTTAACAATATAGTGCAACACAAAGTTTCTAAAACAGAAAAAGAACACAAATCCTAGGCATTGAGTAGCAGCAAGTCTTCTATAGGGATATCTCCGCAAAAGAACAAAATATGACATATGTTGTTAGCACGGTTTTATTTTGCCCTGCGTTAAATCTGATCTTTCCAAAAACCCACCACTTTCTACTTCACATATCTCAAGGTGCAAAAATAAAACTAATTGTGCAACTACCACCAAAGCAGTACAGAGGGTAATTTATTCTGGACATGTTTAATGCAATATGATTGGTTCAACTTTCAGTGTAGCTTTCCTTTCTAATGTAATGTGAAATGTAAATCCTATATTAATGTGATAAATGGTGATTCAAAGCATCATGTCGGTAGTTAAGAAAAAAAGCACACGTGCAAATGATAGTTTGCTGCAGAGTCTGGGCTGAAATTGGAATCCTCCACCTAGTAGACAGTGGAGTAGTGGGTAGCGGCAGCCATCAGGTCTTTCTTGATCTGTCTCAAGAGGATAATGGCGCACCCCAGAGCAGTGATCTGTCATGCACGACATAGAAAGTAGAGGGGAAATAAAGCAATGAATGACCCCCCTTCTGAAAGCTAAGATGAAACTTGCCATACAAAGAGAGTGAAAATATTATCGAGTCTGGACTTGGGTATTTGTATGATATTTTAGAACAGAGTGTAGTGATAGCAGATCATGAACAGGAAGGAAATGGCCTATTTATAAAAGGAAACATGAAAGTGTTTAAAATATATATGCAAGTGCTTATTAGAAAGAAATTCAATTTTTATCATGCCATGATTGGGTAGCCTTGTTAATGTCACTGATGTAACTTGTTTTGTCGTAGTTCCTAATGCAAGTAAAGGTATTTCAGCAGCGGGTTATATAGGTTGTAGGTTATGCGATATCCCAGCTCCTACCAGGAGAAGCTTTTATTTTCAATTGTGGAATAATTGTAATCTGAGCAGACTAAGTCTGGACCACAGTGATATTGCCCTCAGTGAGAGGGTTGAAGAGGACTGGTTCTTGGTCAGGGTTCAAGCTGGAGACATGTCCATGCTGGGAAACGTTGGGCAGGGATGGAGCAGCGTTGGTCAACATGATGTACTGAGGAGATGAGCTGGACACATGAAGCTTCTGATTGAGGATCAAGCTGCATATGAGAGCAATGATCTTTGGAAGGGGTTGGGGTGAAAGAAATAAAGGCAAGAAAATGATTGGAATTGATGAAAGAAAAGAGGGGGACAGAGTTTCAATTAGTTAGAACTTTGAACATGACTTAGCTCCGCCATGAAGCTGTCTCTTAAAACGTGTTTCTCATATTTTATCATAGTAGGATTAATGTTTTTCTTTCCGTTACATCTTGGTATACAACGTCTTTAAAAAGTAACACCATCTCTATCTTTTCTTTACATTTGATCATATCTAATTTGGGTTTAAATGTATGCCAATTTACACGTTAGCCATCCATCCATTTTCTGAGCTGCTTCTCCTCACTAGGGTCGCGGGCGTGCTGGAGCCTATCCTAGCTGTCATCGGGCAGGAGGCGGGGTACACCCTGAACTGGTTGCCAGCCAATCGCAGCATTTACACGTTAGGACTCTAGAAATGCCGTTTGCTGTTACAACCATGGTTCCAGTTGTTGAGTCCTTCGGTCCCTTGAAAGGTGCTATATACTGTAAATCAATCCATACATGTTCTATACTTTGTATCCTCATTAGGGTTGCAGATGATTTGAGTGTGAGGCAGGGTATACCCTGGACCCGTAGCTAGCCAATCGCAAGGCATATAAACAAGCAAACATTCACACTCACATTCGCACGTAAGGACAATTTAGTGTCTTCAATTAATCCAACATGAATGTTGTTGGAACGTGGGAGGAAGCCGGAATACCCAGTGGAAACCCATACAAGCATGGGGAGAGCATACAAACTCCACACAGGAAGGCCCAAATTTAGATTTGAGCCATGAACCTCAAAACTGTGAGGTAGAGATTATCATTGATTTATTTTTATACTTGTGTGTTGTTATTATTGGAGAATAAGATGTGTGAGGTGCATCAGAGATGCTAGGTTTACTACCCCATTTGTTAAGGTTAAGAACGTTTTTAAAGACGAACTTAGTTAACGAACTATAGGTATTATACATATACTGTACTTATACAATGTTAAATTATTTGTAACTAAACATTGCCTATACAATTAAAGGTTTTATGATGGTAACAGTTTGGGCTTTGAAACAAATGAGTTTGTCAATGACAATTTTTTGGGGGACCAAAACAAAAGTATGATTAAATTTACTCCAAAATATTAAGGGTGCAAATGCAAAAGAGTATGTTATGAAAGTATGTTATACATTCATCTTTAAAAATAATAATTTCTAACCTTTTCAGCTCTTTTGTATAAAGTGATGTTTGTAGAAATGTTTCAAATGTGCTACTTACTGACTCAGCCTGTCAAAAGTGGAAAAGGCATATTTTTCAGCCAGTAAATGACCCCAGACAACTTGGCTTACATCTTAAATTTACACCAGGGGTGGGCAAACCTTTACATTCAAAGGCCACATTTAATTATTAAAACATAGATGGACCATGCCATTTGCAGATGAGGTATATAAAAAAAAAATAGTAAAATATGTAAATGTATGTATATTTATTTAATGTATACCTGATTTAATTTGAACTTTTTTTATTTACAATCAGTCAAATAACCAATTATTTAATAAACTAAATGAATGAAGGAAAAACAACATTTTGCTTAACCAATTTTAAGGGAGAAGGTTAAATGACTGCAAAAATATTACAGGACTCTTGATAATAAAAATGTTCAGTGGATCGGATTAAAGAACTCAGCGGGTATGTAGCCCACAAGGTTCGGGTTAACCCTAACCATCCATTTAATACAAATACAATTTTGATACTATATTCCCCGCCCCCCCCGTCCCAATTTGTTGCATGATTTTCAACTTTTAAACATTTTGCTTACCAAAAGAGCTCCAGTTCCAATGAAGATGCCCATCACCATAGGTGCGTTGCTGTTGAAGAAATCAGTGATGACCCCAGGACATGTCTGAAAGCAGACAGCGAACACTGAGCACATTTGGAGAAACGATATAATAGGCAAACGTGAAACCTAAAAATCTCTGTGGGGACCATCTTACACGCATGGCAATGTTCTCGAAGAAGCTTTTTGGCTCGGGGCAGGTCTGTGAAACAGCCTCCAACAACGTGACCCCTGTCACACCACAGCAGTGAAGCTACACGTTGGAGGAAGATGAAGGTGTGTTAAAAACAGATGATCTCTTATCACTGTCGAGTGAGAAAATTTGAGCAACTGATTCCAAATATTTTCTCTGCGTGCAGGTAAGCAGCATCCACTCCACTCAAATCAATCAGCAGTACCGTATTTTCACGACCATAAGGCGCACTTAAAAGTCTTACATTTTCTCCAAAATGGACAGGGCGCCTTATGTGTGCACCGAGTTCCAAAATCTATGAATGTTGTTGTGTGATGAGCGCTCCGCTTGAGTGACTGGGAGCATTTCCTGCCGACACGCTGCTTATATAGAGGAAAGGCGGACGTGACTGAGTACAGCATGCGGATGTGAAGGCGGATGCTAAAGCCACCCCCCCCAGTAGGTATATAGCACCGGTATGTGCATTGTGCAAAACAACATCGGTTTGGCTTAGGACCCCCGAAAACGGCACCTACGAAGAGACACGCTTACGAAGCACAGTTTAAACTGCAAGCTGTCAGTTACGCGTAGGAAAATGGGAATCGAGCAGCCGCGAGAGAATTCAAGATCAACGAATCCATGGTTCGCAAGTGGAGGAAGCAGGAAAACGAGCTTCGCCACGTCAAGAAGACGAAGCTGAGTTTCCGCGGAAACAAGGGGAGGTGGCCCGAGTCGGAAGACCAACTCGAGCAATGGATTAATGATCAAAGAACAGCCGGGAGAAGCGTCTCTACAGTCACCATTCAATTGAAGGCAATAATGCTTGCAGAAGAAATGAAAATAGAACATTTTCAAGGAGGTCAGTCTTGGTGCTTTCGTTTTATGAAATGGTGGCATCTATCCATCCGGGCAAAGACTACCGTGGCGCAGCAATTTCCAGCGGATTACAAGGGAAAGCTGGCCATCTTCCGCTCCTTCTGCAATAAAAAGATTGCCGACAAATACATCCAGCCCAACCACATCACCAACATGGACGAGCTGCCTCTCACTTTCGACATCCCGGTGAACCACACTGTAGAGAATAAGGGGACCACCACGGTAGCGATACGCAGAACGGGGCACGAGAAGTTGCCTTTTACTGTTGTGCTTGGTTGCCATGGTAATGGACAGAAACTGCCACCTATGGTGATTTTTAAGAGGAAGACGCTGCCTAAAGAAAAGTTTCCAGCCGAAGTCATTGTTAAGGCCAATCAATGACGAGGAGAAAATGAGAGAGTGGCTGAGTGAGGTGTACGTCAAGAGACCGGATGTTTTTTTCCACGCGTCATCGTCCCTGTTGATCTGTGACTCCATGCACGCCCATCTCACAGCCGCTGTGAAAAATCAAGTTCAACTAAGACTGGGAGGCAATGCCAAGTTAGTTACGCCACCATATGTGAATGGATTGTGGATGCCTGGGCTAAGGTATCTGCTTTGACTGTTGTCCGAGCTTTCGCGAAAGCCGGCATCATTGCTGAACAGCCCCCCGGCAACGAGACTGACTCCGACAATGACGAGAGGGAACCCGGCGTGTTTGTTGGAGAACTTGCACAGCTGTTCATTTCGGATACAGAAGATGAGGACTTTGATGGATTTGTGGATGAGGATTGATCAAAAAATAACGTGAGTACATTGTTAAATACTTCAATAAAGTACAACCGAACTCGGTTTTGCTCCCGCTGCCTTTTTAAAAACATTGTTTTAGCGTGCATGCATGCTACCGTATGTTTTAAGCTAGCATATGTTTTACCATGCCTGCGCCCAATAATACAGTGCGCCTTATGTATGTGTTAAATACAGAAATAAACCCCGTAAATGAGACTGCGCCTTTTAATATGGTGCGCCCTATGGTCATGAAAATACGGTAATTGTTGTCCTGTTCATCCATGTGTTTGTGGTTGTAGTGGTGTAGAAAAGCACTGCACCATGAGAGCTGGTCTTAGTCCTCCATTGTGTGCTTAAGGTAAGTTTTATTACATAACTGGTGCAAATTCAATAAACGGTAGAGAAAATAAGATGACAAAAATCAAGTAGCATTTTAGAGAAGAGCGTTTGTTCTCACCATCTTATGAATGAACAATAGTGTGACACCAATGCCCGCGTCACTGCTGGCTGCAAACAAAGTATAGATGCTAGTGTAGAACTCCACAACCCTCATCCCAACCTTCAAATGACAGGGAAAACGTTAGGCTTATAAAGGTTAACTGAATTACCCGATTTCTATTTGTTAAGCCTCTCTTTGCTGGTCACCATTACCTCTTCCCTCCATGTGTAAGCGAGCACTCCAACAACGGTCTCGGCAACCGCCAGGATGAACAAGAGAACAGAGAACTGAAAGAGCAAGTTGATATTTATCAGTGTCACTTGAGGATGACTTCACATTGATCGTCCACAGCATTCTATGCAATATAATCATAAAATGCATGGTTTTAATTTAACCATGTTATTAATGTGGTTATTGTTGTAGTTTAGTGGCATAGAATAGCAGCGGCATACTCAGAGCAGTTTATTAATTACTCTATAGGTTAACAGGAAAGTAGGGAGAAAAATGCATTTTTCCCCTTCCACACACTTATTCAAACACAAACTTATCAACAAGTTATAAATTTTTCAGGGTAACTTGTTTTAACATCTGTAGTGCTGGGGCTTTCCCAACATGGTTTTGAGATGATTTCACTTGTGTGTGGTTCAAGTAACTCCTGTATGTTGAAGATGATCACAATTTATTTAACGGACCATGAGAATTAATACTGTAAATAAAGGTACCGTAATTTCTCATGTATAATGCCCATTTTTCCCCCCCAAAAATGTCAAAAGTCAATAGTTTGCATTATGCATTGGTATAGGGGAAAGTGAAAAAAACCTCACACATTTTATAAATGTATGCCGCCATATACAGGTTATGAAAAAGCTGTACACTTTCATTCCAATATGCCACCGCCCCCTAGAGGTTATGAAAAAGGTGTACACTTTCATTCTAGTATGCCACCGTCACCTAGAGGTTATAAAAAGGTGTAGCCTACACTTCCATTCCAATATGACAGGGGTACGTACGCATGACTGCATACATGTCCAGATGTGCTCATAAGTTTACCCTGGCAGAATTTGTGAAATATTTTGTTTTGTTTTTTTAAATACAACTGATGACTGAGCAACAACTATCATTAATTTCTTCATGGTTATGTTTTGTTTAATGATAATGTTTTTCTGAAATGCTTGACAGTTTAATTTGAATCCCTTTAAAATAAAATTAAATGTGTTTCGTCTGGTCCTTCACGTTTTCTTTTAAGAGTTGTACACATGTTACAAATTCTGCCTTGGTGATCAAACATATGAGCACAACTGTGTTTTCTCATTTAGTAAATAAAGGCAGGGCTGTGAATTACAAAATAAGAGCAAGTAAATAAAAAGTATTACGTGTTCAAATAAAGTGCTTAACTTCAGAATAATTATTTGAAAAAACTAACAAAATACAGATAGATAATACTTCATGTTTTGATCATATGGGTAGAAACAAAATCATGCATTTTAAAAATGCATCATACATAGGTAGAAGTGTTTTCCAGAATTTTGAGGTCAACTTTTTAGGTGTGTATTATACATGGGTGCGCATTATTTATTATACAAATTATGGTAATTCTATAAACTTGAACGAAAGGGGAAGGAGATGGCATGGAACAATACACATGCTACCTTACAATATGTTCAATAAATATTGGTCCGGTTACCAAAATGTTTGTATATCTGAACACAAATCACTGATTATGCTATTTTAATAAAGTAAACTTTTATTACTATAGGTTTGTATTTTCCTTCAAAATAATTTTTGGCTACCCAGGATCATATACAGGCGCATCAATACATTTGAATATCATAGAATAGTTTATTTCAGTAGTTCAACTCAAAAAGTGAAACTCACATATTTTATAGATTCATTAAACACAAACTGTATGAAAATAGTTTTCAGAAGGCAGATTCCTTTCCAAGTGTTTTTTGTAATATGCATATTTTTTGAGATGGTGAATTTGGGGTTTTTGTTAGCTGTCAGCAAGAATCATCAATGTAAAAAATAAAATCATGAAAAATGTCACTGTGTGTAGTGAATTTTTATAATGAGCCACTTTTTGGACTTGAACTAGTAAAATAAATTGTGTTTTCCAGAATTTTCTAATTTAGTTGAGATAAACCTGTACTTCGAGTTTGTAATATTGGTGGACATGCCTAGACACCTGAACACTTAAAAACTTTGAACGTGCGTGCAGGGAGAGCAAAGTTCAGGGATAAAGTAATCAAGAACACAACATTCTCACACAAATGTGTTCATTTGTCCAGCTGTTCCTCCCGAGGCTCGATAATACAGGGAATGTGGCCTTGGAAACAAGATAACCTTTCTCTGGATGAAAGCCTCCCAAATCATTGAGAGCTGGCAAAGCCTTTAACGTTTTCAAGGATCTCAAAGTACAGCAATGTTGGGAATATTTTTCTTTGGTTATCTCTTTAGTGTTTTCATGTTACCGCAACAAAATGATATTCATTTTAATTCATGCAAATATAAACAAAACCACGCTGTGCTGCAATTGTGATTGAGAATGTCAAGATACCTTTTATTAAACTGTGGTGAATTGTGGAAAAACAATGTATAATATAAGGCTTGGCAATTAATTATAGATTAATTCAAATGCATTTGTCAGGACTTTTTTAGTTAAAAGCGCATCCCCGCTGACGTGCACTGACTGCAAACAGAGAGGAAGCTAGTTTACAAAAGCAGTCAGTGTTGCCAACTTACTGTATCCGATTTGCTTTTTACATTTAGTGACTTTTCCACCCGCTCTAGCGACTATTTTTCAAAAACGGCGACTAGCGTGTTTAATTCCTGCTAAGAAACAGATAACATGGGGAGAATAATTTCTCGTTGTTTTCCATGAGTCAATCGTGCAGAGAGACATGGTGCCCATTTATATGTTGCAAAAGCAGTGATTTACTGACATGTTGGAAACTTATGACCCGAGCTACAGTATGTGCTTCATAGCTTGTTGCTTTGCATCAGCTGTACAACTAACTCTCTGAAAAAAAGATTGTGGGAGCTAATGTAAGACATACTGTATGGACCAGCCAAGCAATGTAATTTGGTGGCTCATTTTATTATGCTATTTTGAATAAAGTCCTTGTTATTAGCTTTTTCTGTAAACAAAGGAGGGGTGGGGGTGGAATCTGGCATTTTATTTTAAGGCCATGTAGCCCATCCCTAGCACAATAGGTCTACATTAAGTTTAAATGATATAAAAAGCAAAGCATCTCACCACTTGGAGAGCATATTTCTTCTCGCTACAGGCCCCGTAGTCTCCAACCGTAACTACGACCAGCATCACTGTGCCAAGTGCTATCAGTAAAATCACACCTTCATCAAAAAGGAGAGAGCAGATTTAAGTGAATGAAACAAACACACCCTGAGTCAGGTCAAAGGACAAACACCAAACTTACCCAAGACAAATGTGCTGGAGTTGAGGGCAGTTATTTCAAAGATTGGTCTGGTGTTGTTACTGAACCTCAGCCACAGGCCCAGGCCCAACAAGGCAAAACCCAGCACCTGCAAAGCAAAAGCAGCAAAAACGTGTTCATGTGGAGTACACTGGCTTCATATATTTTTTGCATCCTTTTGTATGGTCAGCTGTCAAGGTACACCACAAAAATGAAAGTCTTTGGATGACCCCATCCATCCATCCATCCATTTCCTGAGCCGCTTATCCTCACAAGGGTCGCGGGAGTGCTGGAGCCAATTCCAGCTATCATCGGGCAGGAGGCGGGGTACACCCTGAACTGGTTGCCAGCCAATCGCAGGGCACATATAAACAAACAACCACTCGCACTCACATTCACACCTACGGGCAATTTAGAATCTTCAATTAACCTAGCATGCATGTTTTTGGGATGTGGGATGAAACCGGAGTGACCGGAGAAAACCCACGCAGAGAACATGCAAACTCCACACAGGCGGGGTCGGGGATTGAACCCCAGACCTCAGAGCTGTGAGGCGGACGCTCTAACCAGTTGTCCACCATGCCGCTGGATGACCCCAATCAGACAAAATGCAGGGGCAGCTAGATAAACACCAACAAAACTAAACTACAACTCAAGTACAGATTCGGAGAAGCAATGCCATACTCCGGTCAAGCCAGCCTCCATTCGTAAAGTAGCAGTCAAGCCAGCCGCCCCTAATCTTGTTCATACTAGGCATTACGGTAATAAGTCGCCAACTCGCTGAGAAGCCACCTTCAAAATAAAACTTATTTTGTAATGCCACATCAGATTTGGATGGGACCTCTTTTGTTGAAGACCTGGGGAGGTGTAGTGTGCCCCAGAACTAAAGTGGTGTTGCGATAACTCATAGTTTTTGTTTTATGAATTTTTGAAATCCGTGTTCATGACAATGAAATATACCAATTTCAGGGGACTTTTATTTTGAAATGCCACATCAGATTTGGATGGGTCCTCTTTTGTTGGAGCTCTAGGGTGGTGTAGTGTCCCCCAGAACTGGACTGGTGTTGCGATAACTCAGATTTGTTTTTAAATGAATTTTTTAAATCCGTGGTAATGACAGTGAAATATACCAATTTCAGGGGACTTTTATTTTGAAATGCAACATCAGATTTGGATGGGACCTCTTTTGTTGGCGACCTGGGGTAGTGTAGTGTCCACCAGAACTGGACTGGTGTTGCGATAACTCAGATTTTTTTAATGAATATTTTAAATCTGTGGTAGTGATAGTGAAATATATCAATTGTAGGGGACTTTTATTTTGAAATGCAACATCAGATTTGTATGGGACCTCTTTCGTTGGAGACCTGGGGAGGTTTAGTGTCCCCCAGAACTGGACTGGTGTTGCGATAACTCAGATTTTTTTTAATGAATTTTTGAAATCCGTGTTCATGACAGTGAAATATCCAAATTTCAGGGGACTTTTATTTTGAAATGCAACATCAGATTTGGATGGGACCTCTTTTGTTGGCGACCTGGGGTAGTGTAGTGTCCACCAGAACTGAACTGGTGTTGCGATAACTCATAGATTTTTTTCATGAATATTTTAAATCGGTGGTAGTGAGTGAAATATACCAATTTCAGGGGACTTTTATTTTGAAATGCAACATCAGATTTGGATGGGACCTCTTTCGTTGGAGACCTGGGGAGGTGTAGTGTCCCCCAGAACTGGACTGGTGTTGCGATAACTCATAGATTTTTTTAATGAATATTTTAAATCGGTGGTAGTGATAGTGAAATATCCAAATTTCAGGGGACTTTTATTTTTGAAATGCTACATCAGATTTGGATGGGACCTCTTTTGTTGGAGACCTGGGGAGGTGTAGTGTCCCCCAGAACTGGACCGGTGTTGCGATATCTCATTAAAAATATTTAACAGATTTTTTCGGTCAGGGGGAATGACAGCAAAATATGCAGTTTTCAGAGATTTTTATTTTGAAATACAATATCAGATCTTCATCAAACCTCTTTTCGTGGAGTCCTTGGTGGTCTCTGTCACACAGATCTGGACTTGTCTTGCGATACCAATGGGATTATGTTGGGGTGGCTTTGGCTCAGTAGGTAGAACAGGTTTGAATCCCTGCTACGACTGTCCGCATGTCGAAGTGTCCTTGGGCAGGACACTGAACCCTAATTTGCTCCCATTGGGCCTGGCAGCGCCTCGCATGGCAGCAGTCGCCTATTGGTTTATGAATGTGTGTGTGAATGTGAGTCTTTGTAAAGCGCTTTGGGCACTGTGATGATGATATAAGTGCGCTATATAAGTGCAGTCCATTACCATTTATTTTTCGTAAGATATCAAATAAAGTACATTTTTTTAATGTATCTCAAGATTCAAATTAACTTTGCTGGTTGCATTCCTAAACCGAAGAGCACTGACGTCCGTATTATTGGGAAGCTTTTATTTTGAAGGTGGCTTCGCCGCGAGTTGGCGACTTATTACCGTAATGCCTAGTATGAACAAAATTAGGGGCGGCTGGCTTGACTGCTACTTTACGAGTGGAGGTTGGCTTGACCGCAATAATGCAATGGGGAGAATTGTTTGATGTTGTCAGAATAATTCATGGAAATATGTGTTGTCTTGTGTGAGCCAAAGTCAAACCACCCGCTTATGTGTTCATCATTAGCTAATTGAGCATTCTTTTGTTAGTCAAGTTCACAACGTTAACAATAGCACAGCCATGTAGTGAACACGTTGTTTTGATCAAACGTCCAGTGATTATTTTGGTTTTCCCAATACAAGCGCCATAGAAGTTCATAAAAGAGGGAAACCATTTTGTCTGCCGAAGTACTTTTTGTTGTGCCAAGTCATCAAAACGAGTACTATATATAGGCTAATCAACTGTTTAATAATAATAACAACAATTTGTACATTTCAAAGTCTGTAATTTCTTTACTTTTTTCAGTGAAGGAGTTGAATTACGTACTTTTACAGGAGGATTAAAAAAATATTTTTTTTAACACGAGTCTCTATACTTTTCCATCTCTACGTTTAACATGCAACATTGTTCAAATGTTGGGCGTATTGATGGGGAATACGTGATTTGTCTTTAAGCCTCTTGTGCAATAAGCCTTAGTACTGAGGGGACAGAGAGAGAGAGAGAAAAAAACGAAGTCAAACAGCATGAGCTACTTTTCTAGAGAAACGAAACTAAACAGCGCAGTCCAGCCCACGCAATTGCTTTTTTTTTTTTTTGGTCTCAACTTTCACTTAACATCGTCTATCGATACAATTTTGAGGCCAGACGCAACTTTCAGTCTGATTGATTTACTGTCGAACTGATTATTGCACTTTGTGGTTCGTGGGCTTGATAGTGGCCCATGCAAACCGACTGTGACGACCACCTTCATACATCCCAGACACCTAAATTCGTCTTACCGCAAAGATCAGATTGAAGAGGAACAGGATATATTTGCAAAAGAGGCCGCATCCGTCCAAAGCCATGACTCCTTCGTGATGCGACGAGTCTGTAAAACGTTTTAAGCACGCGGTTAGGGCATCACTTGTAACAATACACACATTTAATATACATACGCAACACACGCTGTTACAATTAAGAGACCATCGTTAGCGTATAAGCATTAAAAAGACACAGTCAATATTTGCCGTACATCATCTGCAAATTATATTCGTGTTCGTGTTTTCTCCCCGTACCTGTGTGGTAAAAGAACCGAGTCAAAATCCTCTACTAACTGTTTCTACTCTAACCATCCAAGGAACGTTAATCCCCGCCTCTTAGGGCGTGTTCAATGATGCGATTGGCCGACACAAAACAAACGATGACGTAGGGCGGATGCGCATGAAAACATCCATTCCAAAAACCAGAATCGTAACGTAAGGAAACAGTAGTGCAGTACAAGTGGAACTCTTAACTTCGACCATCATAGTAGTTGTGTCATCACATCTCCAACTAATCAAAACCGAGATTAAATTAAAAGATGAAACCAAGGTAATATACCAACATAAAATCAGGTTAAAATCACAAAAGGGAAAAGGTCTTGAATATACCGTATTTAGATCCAAGAGCTTCCATTCAGAGCTTTGTAGACAAACAGTAACATTTTAAAATGAGTTGTCTGATTCACAGGAAGCCATGCAGTGTAGAGATTTTAGGACTGGTGTGATGGGGTTCAGTTCTGAGTACCTGTAAGACCTTGTAAGAACATAAACAGCAGCATTCTGCACTGGTGCTTCGTTTAAAAAAAACAAAAAACTAAAACAAATAAATAAATAATAGTGATCCCTCGTTTTTCGCGGTTAATGGGGACCAGAACTGTGAAAAACCGCGAAGTAGGATCCCCCACCTAGGAATTTTCGTGTATGTGTATGTGGGTACCAGAATGTTTAAAATATGTAAACAGTATTTATATTTTACATATTTGAGACAGGCACGGTGGGCGACTGGTTAGAGCGTCAGCCTCACAGTTCTGAGGACCCGGGTTCAATCCCCGGCCCCGACTGTGTGGAGTTTGCATGTTCTCCCCGTGCCTGCGTGGGTTTTCTCCGGGCACTCCGGTTTCCTCCCACATACCAAAAACATGCATAAATTGGAGACTCTAAATTGCCCGTAGGTGTGACTGTGAGTGCGAATGGTTGTCTGTTTGTATGTGCCCTGTGATTGGCTGGCAACCAGTTCAGGGTGTACCCCGCCTCCTGCCCGATGACAGCTGGGATAGGCTCCAGCACGGCCGCGACCCTAGTGTGGATAAGCGGCTCAGAAAATGGATGGATGGATGGATATTTGAGACAGGTGGCACGGTGGACGATTGGTTAGAACGTCAGCCTCAACAGTTCTGAGGACCGGGGTCCAATCCCCGGCCCCGCCTGTGTGGAGTTTGCATGTTCTCCCCATGCCTGCGTGGGTTTTCTCCGGGTACTCCGGTTTCCTCCCACATCCCAAAAACATGCATTAATTGGAGACTCTAAATTGCCCGTAGGTGTGACTGTGAGTGCGAATGGTTCTTTGTTTGTATGTGCCCAGCGATTGGCTGGCAACCAGTTCAGGGTGTACCCCGCCTCCCGCCCGATGGTAGCTGGGATAGCCTCCAGCACGCCTGCGACCCTAATGAGGAGAAGCAGCTCAGAAAATGGATGGAAATTTGAGACAAAGATTACAACAGTACACCCATCCATCCATCCATTTTCTGAGCTGCTTCTCCTCACTAGGGTCGCGGGGCATGCTGGAGCCTATCCCAGCTATCATCGGGCAGGAGGCGGGGTACACCCTGAACTGGTTGCCAGCCAATCGCAGGGCACATACAAACAAACAACCATTCGCACTCACATTCACACCTACGGGCAATTTAGAGTTGTCAATTAACCTACCATGCATGTTTTTGGGATGTGGGAAGAAACCAGAGTGCCCGGACAAAACCCACGCAGGCACGGGGAGAACATGCAAACTCCACACAGCCGTGCCGCTACAACAGTACACGTATTTACTTAAATCTTTAATTCTAAAACCTTATACAGTAATTAACATTCATCAACATTGCCTTCTGAGAGAGGCGAAGAGGCTTGCGTTGGTGGCGGAGGAGAGGCTCTCACTTGACTCGTAGTGGCTTTAGGTTCACTCAGAGACTCTTCTGCTGGAGCCGCTGATGGTGTAGCTGGGGTTTACCTTGGAGAAAAACATGGTGAAGGGTAGTTGTTGTCTTTGTTTTTTCTTTTGCTTCAAAATTCCCCTGAACAAGGACATAACCCCGTCTCTTATTACATGGAGTTACTACACATTTCGCTTCCTTATTGAAGCAGTTTTGCGGATGTTTGCGTTCTCTTTCGTGATGTACCGCACTGTAGATTCATTCACGCCATAATGGCGTGCCACAGATGCATAACGTCTGCCCTCTTTGATCATATCTAAAAGTTTCACTTTTTCACTGCTGGTCATCATCTTCTTCTTCCTCTTGGGCGCCCGGGAGGTAGCTTTCGCAGGGGCACAGCGCTTAGGCGGCATTGTAAGGGCTTAACTAATCCCAAAAAGTTATCGCTTAAACAAAAAAAGTTAAGCGAGACAGTCAACAGCGAGGACGAGACTGGCAATACACAATAAGGGAAGATGCTGGGTGAGGCTGCAATGATGCGCAGCCAATCAGCTCACGGGATAACTCCATTCATGCTCTTATTGGTCGATGTTGCGCCGGGAACCAATTACGCGCCTTGTATGAGTGTCGTGGCATGTACAGTACAGTACAGGCATGTACAAAGCCTCTGAGTCAACTCATCTCTTTGTTTGGCATACAGGGAAACCTTCTCTCTCGTGCATCAACACGAAACAACGCATCTTTCCGCAATATGGCTGCTGATATGGCTGTATTTTTTCATTTTTATTTTTTGATGAATTTTCTTTTTTTTTATGAATATTTTGGAAAAACCCGCGAAGCACTGAAGCCGCAAAACCACCTTTAACCAGCTTTTCTGTCTCGTGCGGAAGATCTTTGATTCTACAGGTTTAAACAGACTTAGTCACAGCTTTTAGGTGACTTTTGAAATTCAAGTTTTTTTTTTTAATACAATGTTAGTCACAGCTTTTAGGTGGCTTTTGAAATTCAAGGTTTTTTTTTAATACAATGTATAACATTGTATAACATGTATAAGAAAACAGTGAAAAAGTGGACCAATGAAGCAAAGATGGAACTTCAAAGCTGTTTAGACTGCACAGACTGGAGTGTCTTTGAAAATTCAGCTGGCAGCCTGGATGAATATATGGACACTGTCACATCCTATATGGACACTGTCACATCCTATATCAATTTCTGTGAAGAGGTTTGTGTACCACCAAAGTCATTTCGCACATTCAACAACAACAAGCCATGGTTCACTGCCAAACTTAAGCAGCTTCGCCAAGCTAAGGAGGACGCATTTCAAAGTGGGGATAGGGCCCTGTATAATCGAGCTAGAAACCAGCTGACTAAAGAAATTAACATTGCAAAGAGGAACTATGCAGCAAAGTTGGAAAAACAGTTTAGCGCTAACGACTCTAAATCAGTCTGGCATGCATTCCAATCGCTGACAAATTACAAGCGACGATCCCCCCAAGCTGAGACCAATAGTACACTAGCCAACGACTTGAATACCTTCTACTGCAGATTTGAAAAGGACACTTTCACAAAGGAAAGGTTGTGCCCTTTCTCCGCTGCTCTTCTCTCTCTACATGAACGACTGCACCTCAACGCACCCGGTTGTCAAACTCCTGAAGTTTGGAGATGACACCACTGTCATTGGCCTCATCAAGGACGGTGACGAGTCTGCATATCGACATGGGCGGCTGGAGCTGTGGTGCGGCCGACACAACCTGGAGCTGAACACGCTCAAGACTGTAGAGATGATCGTGGACTTCAAGAGGCATCCTTCGCCACAGGTGCACCTCACGCTGTCCAGCTGCCTTCTGTCAACTGTCGAGACCTTCAAGTTCCTGGGAATTACAGTCTCTCAGGACCTGAAGTGGGCGATCAACATCAACTCCGTCCTCAAAAAGGCCCAGCAGAGGATGTACTTCCTGCGGCTTCTGAGAAAGCACGCCCTGCCACAGGAGCTGCTGAGGCAGTTCTACACAGCGGTCATCGAATCAGTCCTGTGTTCTTCCATCACAGTCTGGTTTGGTGCTGCTAGAAAAAAGGACAAACTCCGACTGCAACGGACAATTAAAACTGCTGAAAGGATTGTCGGTACCACCCTACCCACCCTTGAGGACTTTCACACTGCCAGAACTAAAACAAGAGCGTGCAAAATCCTCTCAGACCCTCCACATCCCGGTGACCAGCTCTTCCAGCTCCTTCCCTCAGGTAGGCGCTACCGATCAATGCAAACTAGAACTAGCAGACATTCCAACAGCTTCTTCCCTCTTGCAATCAACTTCTTAAACACCTAACCTAAAATTGCATTGCAACATGCTGGCAATTTTTTTGTCTTGAGTCTGTTATCACATTACTGTCGGGCCAATTATATATTACTCATGCACTCACTGTAGTAGTCTCACCACACTGCACTATTTGCATATCTGTTGTTGACCAATACTGGCCACTCATGCCAGAGTAGCATCTGCTCCATTTGCACACTGACTGAGGAGTATCTGCAACATTTGCACAATCAACATTGTCCCAGATTATCGTACTACTCGCTTGAAGTCTCGGCGTCCTTTGCACAATGGACATTGCACCGGACTATTGCAATATTAGTCATTTGAACTGGTCTAAGTGCTAGAGGACTCTGCATCTTTTTTCACAATGGTCCAAAAAATCAAATAAAAAATGTACCGGCATTACCAGATAACTAGCAACCCTTTATTGCTCAGTAACTGTTTTTCTCAATGTCTTTATGTCTCAAAAAGTGTTCTCTGTCAATTGACTGTCTGTTGTCGTACTAGAGCGGCTCCAATTACCGGAGACAAATTCCTTGTGTGGTTTTTGGACATACTTTGCAAATAAAGATGATTCAGATTCTGATAATGTATGAATATGGATGTTAAGCGGTACGGAGAATGGATGTATGGATAGTGTAGTAGTTGTTCACTTGCCTGACTTCCATGCAGGAAGCGTGTGTTCAGTGACATGTGAATGTCACTTTATGTCTCAAAAGTGTTCTCTGTCAATTGACTGTCTGTTGTCGTACGAGAGCGGCTCCAACTACTGGAGACACATTCCTTGTGTGTTTTTGGCAAATAGAGATGATTCTGATTCTGTCTCCTTATGTGCCCTGTGATTGACTGGTGAGCAGTTCAGGGTGCAGTCTGCCTTTCACCCAAAGTCAGTTGAGATAGGCACCAGCACCCCGCGACCCTGAACAGGATAACAGTCTGTATTTAGAGGCCTGGGCGAGCTGAAGGAAACAAAGGCTTGGCTGAAAACCTCAATGCAAGCTTAAAAAAAAAGACATCCACGCCCCTTGACCACTCCACCCCAAAGTCAACAGTCACCCATGATACCCTGGGAGATGATTCTTTCAGTCTCAAAATCTGTGCAAAACATCTGGTTCCAGTCTTAACACAGATCTTCAACTCCTACTCTTGCAGCCGCACGTCATCATGTCATTTGCCAAGAAGCCTGTCATCGCAAGACTGTGGCTCCAGGTCTGCTGTGCTAGCGTCTATTGTCATGAGGTCTTTTGAACAACCTATGTTGCATCACATGACACTGACTGGAGTCTTTAGGACTGGACTACAATCGAAGCCTTTCCAAAATTAAGGGTCAGTTTTTATTGCATGGATCAAGTAAATGTTGTCACTGATGGTGTAGTGGTACACTCGCCTGACTTTGGTGTGGGCAGCGTGGGTTCAGTTCCCACTTAGTGACGGTTTGAATGTGAGTGTGAATCGTTGTCTGTGTCTACATGTGCCCTGTGACTGACTGGTGACCAGTTCAGGGTGTACCCCACCTCTCTCCTGAAGATAGCTGGGATAGAGTCCCACATGCCCGTGACCCTGACCAGGATAAGCGGTACGGAAAATGGATGGATGGAGTAAATGTTTTCAACTGATGCACACTTTTGACTTGGCAAAGGGCTTTTTTTTTCATGATAATTGTGATCTTTATCGTTAATTTATATGTAAATGTTTCAGCAGTACTTGATATTTTTGCAGTGTTGGCTCCTGAGGAGGATCCACATTTCTAATGTAGGTCTTGACCTGAAAAACCTTGGAAAAGCCTGCTCTAAGACAAGAAGTACACCGACGTCATGCCGTAAAATGCCTTGTTAGATAGCTTTTGCAATATGACGCCATAAGCTTAGCACACATACAGCATCTTTGGGGAATTCACCCATTCCTCTTTGCATTACCTTCAAAGCTCAATCAAGTTGGATGGGGGCATCTGTGGAAAGCCATTGTCCGATCTCCCCAGAGATGTTTAATCAGATTCAAGTCTGGGCCCTGGCTCGGCCATTCAAGGATATCAAGAGTTGTCCTGAAGCAACTCTTTTATTATCTTCCATGTGTGCTTAGGGTCATCGTTTGCTGAAAAAAGAACTGTCGCCTCAGTCTGAGGTCAAAGGCCCCCGAGAACGGGTTTTCGTCCTGGACGACTCTGTACAATGCTGCAAATTGTCACCAGTTTCCCTAAACATCCTCACAGCATGATGCTTGGCACTCCATGCTTCACTATAGGGATGGTATTGGCCAGGTGATGAGCGGTACCTGGTTTCCTCCAAACAAGACATATGGCATTCATGTCAGAGAGTACAATCTTTGTACTACTATCAGACCACAGAAAGGGTCTTTGGGAAAACTCTAGGCAGGCTACAATGTGCCTATTCCTAAGAAGTGGCTTCCGCCTGGCTCTGACAGAGTGACAATCAGGTTCTTTTTCACCACCCTGATGAAGGCCCAGAGCTTTTGCTGTAAGCATCACTCTTCCATGCACAGAGCTCCTTAAACCTTTGGCTCGAATAATCCTCCTGACATCCCAGAGGGCAGGGAGTCATGAGATGCCATTCAAGATATAGAGAGCAAAGAGGTCAAGCAATAAAGGTAAAATAGGAAGACCGGTTTTCCACCACAGGACCTCGCACTGTGCATTGGGCCACAACCTTTTATCAGATGAATAACTAAAAATTAGGCGGCAAATAAGAGGTTGAATCCAACCCAAATGGATTAATTGATAAAGAAGTGTGTCTCGACACTTATGTCGATATGTTCTCCTCTGTGCTTGTCTGAGTTTTCCTCGGTTACAGCGGCTTCCTTCCACATTCTAAAAATGTGCATGTTAGGCTAATTGAAGACTCTAAATTAGGGGTGGGCTACATTTTTCAGTCCGCCCTACCGAGCATTCACAGTTGTGCTAAAAAATATTGGCACCCGTGGCATGATTGTATTGTCTAGTATATAAATCCCTCTCTCACCATTCTGGTATTTAGCAAATAGAAATAGTTTTGGTAATAATAATTGACCTAAAACAGTCTGATTTCATGTCAGACTGTCAAGAAAAAAAAATGTAATGTGTGTTTTCATAGTTGTGTTAAAAAATATTGGCACGCCTGGCCGCCATGAAGTTGGGACCCCCTGAGAGAAAAAAGAGTCACTTAGGGACACGTTTTGGTCAACATATTTTCATCATGACCCTTTTCACTGTAATCATCTACATTTTTAAACCATTCAATAAAAGGGCACATACAGTTAGCAGGATAACAAACATATTAAACACATTTCCACATAGAACTTAGCATTATGGTGCATTAGAGGAAGAGAAAGATTTATTTTGATAAGGCCCAGGACAAGGGTGGAGATAGTTTTTTTTTTTTTTTTTTTTTTACCATTTGAGTCAGTATGGCATCAATTGAACTGACCACCCCACCCCACTAAACCCACCCTCCCCTTCCCCTGCCAAAATCATAATGGCACCTCCAGTCTGATTTTCATCCTCCATGGACCAGAAAGAAGCTAACTAACAAACAGACAAACCAACACTTCACTTTTTCACTTTTACGAACAGTTCAGCAATGGTGGAGGTCTACCCTCTACCTCCATTTATACGCACTACTCACAAAAAGTTAGGGCTACAGTATTCTGCTTACAGGTGAAATTCCAGGATGACCCTAAAATGCACTATAATCTTTAGGTGAACTTGGAGGAATGTGCCGTTTTTAGCCTCACTTCACTATTTTTTTTCCTCCAAGGTTGTCACTTCTATAACTTTCTGTGACTCCTCCAATCACTCTGTATCTCTGTTGCAACCAGTGGATGACACTGTGACACTCCAAGCTCAGTGGCAACTTCCCAATGGAGAACATCCTGTTTGAAGCCTCGCAATGTTTGAAAAACAATTCTTATTGAACCAGGAAATGTATTGGTCCATTCGGTTCTTTGTTGAGAACAGCAAGTTATGCTGAAAGACTGAAGAGTTGGACATACGCATGCAAAAGTTTAGAGAAAGGTTGAAATTAAATTCATATGTAAAGGTTAAATGCATTTTAAGCTTTTTCAGTAAGTCCATCCAGCTAAAGATCCCTAACTTTCTGTGAGTAGTGTATGATCATTATGGAAACCACTACACATCCAATGACTGCAAGCTCTCAAGCAAATTGTCTTTAGCATCGCAGGTTAAGGGCAAAGCATGTCAATCTTGCGATGAGACCGTCCACATTTGCAGCATGAGCCATGAGTGTGTATGGCTGCATGAAGACAATAATGGTCATTATAGTGCCACTGTCAGCGAAGTGTAGGTGTGACCTCATGCCATCCATCATGGTAGGTTCAGTGGGTGGCAGAGGGATAGGTAGCAGGGGAGAAGCGGTACTTGATCGAGTGAGTCACAGTGACAAATACCACACACACGTTTACGCATTGGCTGCTGGTCTCGGGGACACCAATCATCATCTGCTAGGAGACAGGCGACTGAGGTGAAGGATCTCGGCAAATTTGATCCCGTAAGAAAAGGTTGTGTGATGGAAAGGAAATACCCTGTGTGTCTTCTCTCTCTCTCATTTGAGCTGTTTTTACACACATTTCAACAAAATCTCTCTCTCTCATTTGACCTGTGTATCTACACACATTTCACACAACAAAATCTCTCTCTCGCTCTCTCATTTGAGTGGTCTACACACATTTCACACAACAACTGTCGCTTACGATCCACCAGGAGGCGCACAAACATTACAAACATGATAATGCAGCATCGAGAGTGGCTTTATTTTACGTGCGACATACGACATTTCATGTTACAAACGTCACTCGATATAAGAAAGCACACTCAGTTACTGCCGCAGGCCGACTGTTTTTCATTTGGTTATTTTATATTTACGGTCTAAAATTGTTTTTTCATTCAAATATGTACTGGAATTATGACTTTAATACAGTGTAAGCGTAGGTTTGTAATGATAGATTGTCTGTGACGCGTCCCGACTTAACTGCGACTCTCGGTTACATCGCCGCCGTACGAACATAACCCCGTCGTAAAGCGAGGAATACAGCACAGTTGACTTAAATGTAATCATTCGCAATCTTCACGTAGAAACATTACCCTCAACAAAACAATTTACATGAAGTTATAGACAATGATAGGTGTTTTTGCTTATTGTTTAGTTATTGTTTGATTTATTAATCCTATTTCACCATTCAAATTTTTATTTCGATGAGGGAGATGCAACAAACAAGAGCAGCAACGTAATGGAAATAATCAAATGATGTCTCGGTATTAAAATAAAATGATGGAATGGGAGGGGAGCTGACTGAAATGGTTGTGCGGAGTAGAGGAGCAGAGTACGAGAGGAAATACAGATCCCAGACCACACATCCAAACCAAGCTCTGCCCAGTAATGGGAGACTAATCTGACCGTGGATCAGCCCACCCAGACTCCCTCCTCACTAGGAGTTACGCCAAGTGGGATTCAGACTGCAGGAAATCGTGTTGGGGCCACATCCACTCTCCACAGCAGCCCACGGCGTGATAAGGAACGGACTGGATCAAGTGAAAGCCTGGTAGGAGCGACAAAGGTTTACTGAGAAACCACCATTAGGCGCGGGAGACATTAAGACTCGTCTGTCCACGCAGTCGCTGTGGACAATTTCCAAGCTTTTCTCTTACTTCTTGGTAGCGAGAGTGCTCTTTCCGAGCCACGTTTATTTGGAGAGCTAGCGGAATGTATTGCTAGCGAGCTAGCTAAGGTTAGCTAGCTAATTAGCTTGTCAGACAGACAAGAGTCGGACGTGTGGTCTTCACTAAATTAGGTCACTTATTTGGCGTCGTTTGACTTGATGGAAAAAGCCATACTCGCTGTGCTTTATCCATTATCCTGACACGGCCATTATGTTCTGCCTTGAATAGTCTACCCCAGTAAGACACAAAAGAATTACCTGAATTGATGAGTTACTAGAGTCACTTCGGTATTATTCAACCGAATCCTTCGTCGAGGACAACGCCAAAAGGACAAGGAAGGGGGAAAACACAGCCAAACATCTTTTTTTAAGTGGAGACTCTCTGCCGTCCAATGTTAATGTCGACCGACGTTGCATCTATTATGCTGCCCGTTAGTCGGGGGATAATGGACCGAGAAAGAGACATCGATACATCAGCGGTGCCGCATACAAGCGCTGCCGGAGGTCCGGCGGCGGTCCGGGGGATGAAGCGAGGAGACCCGGAACCCGACGCTCTTGCAGCCGCTACCCTGACTGACCTGACCGGGGCGGAGTGCAAAAGACCAAGGATAGATGGCACTGGGAGTGTTATTGGCGACATTGGACAGGTAGGAGTCTCACGTAAACATTCATGTGTCACCTCTAAATTCTTTTGTTGCCGTTTCAGTAGTGTGTGTTGTATCATCCGAGAAGAGATGTTCATGGTTTGACAGGCCCCTTTTTCTTTCACCAACAACACAATCGTACACGAATGCAGCAACCGTAAATTGTGCCTTGCTTTTCAAGTGTGGAGCATGAGCGAGCCAGACAAAGGTAACATGATCCAGGCTCCATTGCTGTGACAGACAGACAGGCGGTGATCAGAACCATTACAACTGCGTGTCTTGTGGGGAGCATATTGCAGGGCACGCTTGGAATATTTTATTCAAATAGGCCACAATTACCGACTTTGTTGGCAATTTACAGTGAGTCACAACATCAAGAACTGATGCACACTCTGCATGTGCTATTAATCGCGCCATTGCCCCCCAACCTCCTCTCCTTGATTGTCGCTAGGTGTTAAAAGGGAGGCAGACAGGGGGTTGGGGGAGGGGTCACCACTGTGAAAGACAAAGAACAGAGCCTTTTGGTGTTTGCTAAAGGAGAGAGGGGCTCAGGAGGGCCTCCTTATGCTGGTCTTCCCGTTTTCCCAACCCAACTGCAAAGCATCCGCACTTATTCATGACCTCCTTTTAGATGGAAGAAATGTATGTATAAGATACACTGTATCTCACGCACACATTCAGCCCTATCATTTCTAATCCCATATGCTTTAATTGGGCGACGATCCCAACGACAATCTTGAATTTTGGCTGTGTCTGCCATATTCGAGCAGCAAAACAGCAGCAGCTGCAGGGTAGGTGGATGAGATCTGAGGTCATCTGCAGGTAATTGAATCTTGCAGCACTGGTAAAATACTTGAATTGGCCATACAGCTATTCAGTTGCTATGACAAATGGGTCCTGTATAGTGCAGTTATACTTGGGACGCTTCATAGCAGAATGTTAGAAGCCGCCAGTAAACATGATGTGGGAACAAGTAGCATGGGTTGGGGTGGACTTTACCTGACCATCACTTGTATTGTTTTGGAGTTTGTGTGTGTGTGTGTTGTTGTAGAGAGAGGGAGAGGGGTGGGTGGGGTCCATAGTCGAGGACAAGGAGAGATGCTATAAAGTTGGAAAAAGATGAGCCACCCAGATATTGTCAGGCTATATTTAATAGGAAATAAAGAACTGCGCAAAGAAAGGAGATCATCTCCATAATTTGTTTACGTCCACCTGTGATTATGATGAAGAACTAAAGGGAAATGATGGATTGCAGAGACAGTCTAATGAATTGGGATGGGCAATGAGTAGCGTGTCAGCTGAATTAAAAAGTAGTTCCATGTAGTGCTGGGCGATATCCATCCATCCATCCATCCATTTTCTACCGCTTATCCGAGGTCGGGTCGCGGGGGCAGTAGCTTTAGCAGGGACGCCCAGACTTCCCTGTCCCCAGCCACTTCATCCATCTCTTCCGGGGGGTTCCCGAGGCGTTCCCAGGCCAGCCGAAGGATGTAGTCTCTCCAGCGTGTCCTGGGTCGTCCCCGGGGTCTCCTCCCGGTGGGACCCCACCAGGGAGGCATCTGAATCAGATGCCCCAGCCACCTCATCTGGCTCCTCTCGATGTGGAGGAGCAGCGGCTCTACTCTGAGATCCTCCCGGATGACCGAGCTTCTCACCCTATCTCTAAGGGAGAGCCCGGGCACCCTGCGGAGGAAACTCATTTCGGCCGCTTGTATCTGGGATCTTGTTCTTTCGGTCACAACCCACAGCTCGTGACCATAGGTGAGGGTAGGAACGTAGATCGACCGGTAAATTGAGAGCTTCGCCTTTCGGCTTAGCTCCTTTGATTTTATTACTGCTCGATATGAAAAAAAAAAGAGATCATCGATTTTATTTTCTGTACTTTTTGCTACTCCGCAAAACGTCTGCCAACATGGAGAAGAAGATGCTAGCGGCTAGTGAGCCATAAATAATGCCAAAAAAGGGCACGCCTATCATTTGGAAACAACCGTAGTCTGCAAAACGTGTATAAAAGATGTTACGACGAAGACGGGCATATATTCTTCTTTGTGTCGTCTTCTTGATTTCTGGCAGACTGGGCATGTTTAAGTACATTGCTGCCACCTAAGGGTTAAGTGATGAACACCTACAACAGAGCCAAACCCTAAGAAATACATTCAAATAACAAATATTGAAGCCATAATATATTAACAATTACAACTGTAGAGTAATAATTATGTTGCACAAGTGAACAGTATGCAGAATTATTTTTGTGCTATTACATACTATACTGCTATAACCTTCCCGCAGTAATGTCCATCCATTCTCAACACCGCTTATCCTGTTCAGGGTCACGGGGCGCTGGAGCCTATCCCAGCTGACTTCGGGCGAAAGGCAGACTACACCCTGAACTGGTGGCCAGTCAGTTGCAGGGCACATATAGACACGGACAACCATTCACACTCACATTCACAGTGTCACTGGGTGGGAACTGAACCCACGCTGCCTGCACCAAAGTCAGGCGAGTGTAGCACTACACAATCAGTGACTTCCGCAGTAATGTTCTTGACGTAATTTAAAAAATATGGAACTTTAGACAAATAGTTCTGAAAGTGAATTTCTATAGGTTGACAGCTCTGCAGTCATAGCCATAAACGCAATTTTACTAATAATTGGCATAATAATTTCTTCCGATGAGTCAGTTTTCGCCCTTGGGTTTCTCGTTTTCTTTTTTTTTCTTTTTTTTTTTTTTGTGTGTGTTTCGGTCGAGAATTTTCATTTTGGTTCATCAACTAATTTTGAGATCATTATATTTTGAAATACCTGCAGGGAAAAGTAATTTCTTTGTTTATAATTGTTCAATAAACCTTCTGCTTTATAATGTAAATCAATTTGGTCTGGTTGAAGTGGCAGTTTTATACATTTATAAACTATAATACAATAAATAAGTCCTATTGATTATTGACATGGGGGGGGGGGGGGAAATAGTGATATCAAATTTAGGCCATATCGCCCAGCACTTGTTCCATGAGTGTACTTTAGAGAGGCGACATACAAGTTACTTGAGATGGTACAATGCAGGGGTCTACATGGGTGGTTGAAAATTTTTCAATGCTCTTGAACTAGGTATGAATGTTTGAATTGTTGTTGTATTACAACCAATTACTACCGTACCCGACTCAAGTTTACTTGTTAGATGGAGAAATAAAAGACGGCTGACGTTTTTTTAAAAAAACAAAAAAATCTCCCTTTGCTGTAACAATGCAAATGTTTGTTTTGTACACTAAATAAACTATTTATTGAAATAGATATATCGCTCCATCTTGTGATTGGATCGGTTTATTTAAACTCGCTGATCCACGGCCCCAAAAACTATTTAGAATGTCATATCCCCTTGTCAAATACAAAATAGTTACCGTAATTTCTGGTGTATGATGTGCGCACATATATTACGCACCCCAAAAGTGGACCTCAAAATTCTGGAAAACCCTTCTACCTATATATAATGTATTTTTACAATGCATGATTTTGCTTCTACCCATATGATCAAAACATGAAGTAATATCTGTATTTTGTTAGTTTTTTCAAATAATTATTCTGAAGTTAACCACTTTATTTGAACATTTAATAATTTTGTTTACTTGCTCTTATTTTGTAATTCACAGCCCTACTTTTATTTAGTAAATAAGAAAACACACAGTTGTGCTCATATGATTGATTACCCAGGCAGAACTTGTAAGGTGTACAATTTTCTAAAGAAAACATGTAGGACCAGGCGAAACACATTTAATTTTCCAATCACGAGAGATGATCTCCGCGTCATTCTACGCGCAGCAACAATTTTTGCCGTGTGCGCGACAAGTTACGCATAGGGGCCGCGCGGCCCAATGCGTCGGTCACGTGATGCAATGCAGGCGCTGTCGGTTGGGCGAGCGCGTGAGTATAAAGAGGCCTTTATCATTAAACAAAACATAACCATAAAGAAATTAATGACGGTGGTTGTTCAGTCATTAGTCGTATTAAAAAAAAAAAAAAAAAAACAACAACAATATTTTGCAAATTCTGCCTGGGTATGTAAACTTCTGAGCACTACTGTACATATATTGAATGCAGTCATATGTACCCTTGTCATATTGGAATTAAATTGTAGGCTACACCTTTCTCATAACCTCTAGGTGGCAGTGGCATACTAGAATGAAAGTGTACACCTTTTTCATAACCTCTAGGTGGCAGCATACATTTATAAAATGTGAAAGTTTTTTTAATTTCCCCCTATACCCAGGTATAAAGCGCACTATTGACTTTCGACAATTTGTTTTTAGAAAAAAATGCGCATTATACATGAGAAATTACAATACTGTAATCGCATGCAGATAAAATGTCAACAATGTAAAATGTAAAAATGTACATAATCATTAAAAAACAAACAGTTAACAAATTCCAGTTTTAGGAACCTGCACCTAAATGGAATGGATCCCACATAAGTATAATTGCTAACACCTGTATTGAGCATGCTGTTAACTATTTCATCAAAATAATTGCTCTGAAAAGGTTAATTAAAGCAAGGAATGGCCTCAGACCTTTGCACAATATTGTTTTTAATTTGTATAAATATGTAATTTACAGCTGGAAGGTTTTACAAAAGCTTGAAAATTGGTATGAAAATGGGAAAAGGTGTATATTCCTTGTGAATGGCAATGGTACACACTTGCCTGATGAGAAAACATCCATAGAAAATGGAATTCTGTAAATTTTTTAATCTTGTCATATAATTCTTATAGTAAGTAGCATATCCCCAGTGTATATCCAGAATATATATTGAAAAGAATTTGTCAACATCTGAGAAAAAATATTACATAATAATAAGAAAAGGCATAATTATAGTGAATGTTTAAATTGTCAAACAAATATAACAATCTGAGACCAGACAAGACACGCTTCATTTTTGTCTTTTTCACGTAATAAGTAAATTTTTAAGATTTCGTTTTTCCCCTTTTCAGTTTGACTCTTATATAGGAACAAATTACATACAAGTTTATTAATTACAGGGACAGAGTAAACCTCACTGTCAAAATACAGTACTCTTTAGTTGTTCACACAAAGTCAAGTAAACCTGATTCAGTGTCATTCCTGCTCTGCCTTTAATCACACATTGGCCTCTATGACTGCCTCCCCTACGATTATACCGACTTGCTGCTGGATCTCACTGCATTTGCTACACAATCGCGTAGTACACTACAGACCGTGGAAAGGTCACCACTGAAGCAGAGTGTGTGCTCAGGATAAGTGGAGACGATGCTCCGAGATGTAGCCAGTCATTACTATAGTGTTCTCACTGAGTGCGTGAGGTACAAGATACGCTGACCTTCCTGGCTGCTAATCAACACTGTAATAATAAATGAGAGTGCTGCAGGCGGCTTCTTCTGCCTTTTGTTGATTTGCTATCGTCCCCCCGCTCTATAGCCCCCTTGCATCTCCTACTCCCCTTTGGCTGTCCAGTGGTAACCCCCCCCCCCCCCCCCTCTCTAGTCTCCCCCAGGCATATTTCCAGATTGCTAATTGACTCTTGGTTCACAGGCAAGTTACCACCCCCTCCCCCATATTCTCCCCCATGTCCCGGTATGCTTTGTGATTATTCTTACCTTCCTTTGGTGCGTGTGATCACTGGAACTAGAGAACCGCACTTGTTTATTGATCCTGTTGGTTTATCTTTTTCTCAGGACGGCCCTCTTCTGTGTCCTCTCTGGTGGTTAGTATTGACAGCTCCCCTCAAGGCAAAGCTACAGTCCATTGACAGAATCATAGCAGTACAGTTCTAAAGGCTTCTTTATACTTGCGCGGACGGCGACCATGCTGATGTCACTACGGGTGTCCTTCGCGTAGTTTGAGTTTATACTCGAGCGCAACCCACGCACGCAGTTTTGAAAGTTTGCTGCAGTTCTCCTCCAAGTCGGGGATGTCGCTACGGCTGGTATTGGATAGGACACCTCAGGGTGGAGTTTCCTCTGCATTTTTTTTTCCATTTCCGGTAGCCGTTTTTACTTTCCTTTCAGTAACAAGGAACAAAGCAACAACAATGGCGACCGCGTCAGAACAAATTGACCTAAATGACCAGATGATACGTTTAATTATGCTGCAAAATTGATCGAGAAGGCGGCGACGTTGGTGGTATCTACGTAGAACCAATGGGCACGCTGGTACGTCATCACAGCATGTGACTAAAACAGACCAATCATGAGAGATGATCTCCGCGGCATTCGACGCGCAGCACCTATTTTTGTCGGGTGCACGGCAAGCTACGCAGAGGGGCCGCGCTGGGCTATTCGTCAGTCACGTGAGGCAATGTGGGTGTTTGCGACCGCGGGAGTATAAAGAGGCCTTAACTCTGTCTCTGTTTCAAAGAGCCGATTTGTCCTATCGTTGGCAGTAAAGAGGCTTTGTGTCATACTAACAAGATCAAAGCTCATTTAGGGGAGGGCATTAAGCAGACAGATCGCTTTAACGGGCCCAGCGAAGGCAGAGTGGGCGTGAGATATGCATGGCTAGATCATCATGTTATGTGACTGATCTATGCGTTTGTTTGAAAAATTATAGGGCAAAGTTGAAATTTTAACTAGTTAATTTTAAGGTATATATACCTATCGATCTCAAAAACTGGTAATACTGCCTCAGAAACATGGAGTTTTAATATGAACAATCTCATGTTAATTGACCAACCAGAGATTTTTTATTTTGTTTCTACAAGTATCTATGAATGTTAATAATATACAGTGGTGCCTTGACATACAAGTGAGTGTTTCGAGATATGAGCTATTGTTCTGCTGATTCTATGTTAAATTTTTTTATTTTTTATTTTTTTTGGCTTTGACTTTTGAAAATTTGAGATACGAGCGCTGTATAGTGGCAGTGCAATCATCTGATCTCACTTCACAACAAGCAGCAGTTTGGCAGGTAGTACAAATTCTTCAAAAAAGAGGCTTTAATCTGTTTTATGGCACTCCCATGTAGGGAGAACAAAGAGTATTAAACGTTTATTTAAAACAACCACATAGCTTTGCCTAAGTCTCCTTAACAATGCTGTCAAACAGTCCAAAATGTAATAGACGGCCTAAGAAAGAGCATCTATGTGGCGGTGTTATAACACTTTACGCAACGGATATTCGAACACAAATGGTGCTACAGGACATGTAGACAGATGGTATACAATACTCACTGAGAAAAAACTGACCCATTTATTAATAACCAATGGGTTACATAAAGTAACTGCTGTACACATCTCGACCTCTGAGGGGTAGTGTGGCGCACGCAGTGAGATTCACACTTGCAGTAAAAAAGTCACGATCAAATATTGTTATCATCACTCGTTTTTCAGTTTGAAGAATATATACCAGAGAGTATTGTTATATTGCCTGTTTCTATATTATATATTATGTATTCATTATTTTGAGAGATATGTGCCGAGAGTTCCATGCTAATTTTCGTTAGCTAGTCAAATGTGTTTTTCATTGATTGTATGTTAGCTTTAAGCTTGGGATTTTTGTGAACAAAATAAAGATGAAAACTAAGTTTGTGATGTATTTGAACATTCAATAGGTGTAATTCGTTTGTTATGTCTGTTTAGTTTTAGAGTGAATTTCAACTAGAGTGTCAATAAAGAACGATAAAAAAGCAACATTCGCTCTAAAGGCCTCTTTATACTCCCACGCTCGCGCGCCCGACAGAGCATCACATGACCGACGCATTGGGCCGCGCGGCCCCTATGCGTCACTTGTCACGCACACGGCAAAAATTGTTGCTGCGCGTAGAATGCCGCGGAGATCATCTCTCGTGATTGGTCCGTGTTAGTCACATGCTGTGATGGACTCGGCGTTCCCCTTGGTTCTACATACCATCTACGCCACCGGCTTCTTGATCGATTTTGAAGCATAATTAAACGTATCATCTGGTCATCTAGGTCCATTTGTTCTAGCAGGCACTGTTCCACGGTCGCCATTGTTGTTGCTTTGTTCCTTATTTCGGAAAGGAAAGTAAAAACGGCTACCAGAAACGGCCAAAAAATGCAGAGGAAACTCCACCCTGTGGTGTCCTAGCCAATACCAGCCGTAGCGATACCCCCGACTTGGAGGAGAACTGCAGTACATTTTCAAAACTGCGTGCATGTGTTGCGCTCGAGTATAAAGGCAAACTGCATGTGGGATAGCCGCAGTGACGTCAGCGTGGTCTCCGCCCGCGCGAGTATAACGAAGCCTTTACGCCTTGCTTCTATGTTAGCACCTTAGCAAACTGTTGTTGTGATCACGTGGGCTCTGCATGCCATCCGGGTGCTGTTGGATAGAAGTGCTAGAGCTGAGCATGGAATGGACTGCTTGTATAAGAGTGGCAAAATCTCAGATTTTAGATCCAGTCCGATCCGATCCTTATTTTGCTGACATCGGACCGATTTCCGATCTCAAAGATTGGATCGGGACGCCCCTAGTTACTATGGTTGCATTATACTGTACTTGTGACGTTGTTGCCGCTGCAATAAATATCCCACAAATTTGACGGTAGTCATCATAGTTAACAGAGACTTTATGTTAGTAAGGTACAGTGGGTACGGAAAGTTTTCAGACCCCCTTAAATTTGTCACTCTTTGTTATATTGCAGCCACTTGTTAAAATCATTTAAGTTCATTTCTTTTCCTCAGTAATGTACACACAGGACCCCATATTGAGAGAAAAAAAACGTAATTGTTGAAATTTTTGCTGATTTATTAAAAAAGAAAAACGGAAATATCACACAGTCATAAGTATTCAGACCCTTTGCTGTGACACTCATATTTAACTCGGGTGCTGTCCATTTCTTCTGATCGTCCTTAAGATCGTTCTACACCTTCATTGGAGTCCAGCTGTGTTTGATTATACTGATTGGACTTGATTAGGAAAGCCACACACCTGTCTATATAAGACTTTACAGCTCACAGTGCATGTCAGAGTAAATGAGAATCATGAGGTCAAGGGAACTGCCTGAAGAGCTCAGAGACAGAATTGTGGCAAGGCACAGATCTGGCCAAGGTTATAAAAACATTTCTGCTGCACTTAAGGTTCCTAAAATCACAGTGGCCTCCATATCCTTAAAAGGAAGACATTTGGGCTCAATCGGTATGGGCCAACACTCAAGGCTGCATTATCAGCATCGGATTGCAGTTCAGCCAAACTGAGCAATTGGGGGAGAAGAACCTTGGTGAGAAAGGTAAAGAAGAACCCAAAGATCACTGTGGCTGAGGTCCAGAGATGGAGATGGGAGAAAGTTCTAGAAAGTCAACCATCACTGCAGCCCTCCACTAGTCAGGGCTTTATGGCAGAGTAGCTCGACAGAAGCCTCTCCTCAGTCCAAGACACATGAAAGCCTGCATGGAGTTTGCTACAAAAAACACCTGAAGGACTCCAAGATGGTGAGAAATAAGATTCTCTGGTCTGATGAGACCAAGATAGAAATTGTTGGCCTTAATTCTAAGTGGCATGTGTGGAGAAAACCAGGCACTGCTCATCACCTGTCCAATACAGTCCCAACAGCGAAGCATGGTGGTGGCAGCATCATGCTGTGGGGGTGTTTTTCAGCTGCAAGGACAGGACGACTGGTTGCAATCGAAGGAAATATGAATGCGGCCAAGTACAGGGATATCCTGGACGATAACCTTCTCCAGAGTGCTCATAACCTCAGACTGGGCCGAAGGTTCACCTTCAAACAAGACACTGGCCCTAAGCATACAGCTAAAATACCGAAGGAGTGGCTTCAGAACAACTATTGAATGGCCCAGCCAGAGCCCTGACTTAAACCCAATTGAGCATCTCTGGAAAGACCTGAAAATGGCTGCTCACCAACATTCACCATCCAACCTGACATAACTGGAGAGGATCTGCAAGAAGGAATGGCAGATTATCCCCAAATCCAGGTGTGAAAAACTTGCATCATTTCCAAAAAGATTCATGGCTGTATTAGTTCAACAGGTGCTTCTACTAAATACTGAGCAAAGGGTCTGAATACTTATGGCTGTGTGATATTTCAGTTTTTCTTTTTTAATAAATCAGCACAAATTTCAGCAATTAAGTTTTTTTTCTGTCAATATGGGGTGCTGTGTGTACATTAATGAGGAAAAAAAATTAACTTGGATGATTGTAACAAATGTCTGCACTATAACAAAGAGTGACAAATTTAAGGGGGTCTGAAAACCTTCCGTACCCACTGCACATTAAAAATTAATCTCACTGGTTTGCGCCATGTAAATTTGACCTTGTCTTGGGTCGTATGCGGCTCTGGGCTTCTTTTGCGGAGACCAAGGTCCGCATTACGCCTTGCTGTTCAGAATGAAATGCTTTCTTTTTTTCTTGCCTTTTTTTCTCCTATTCGTCATTGCCATGTTCCCGCTCCAACCAAATAGCTCAGCTTCCAGCTCCAACTTTGCGTGCATAGTGACGTAAGCGCATTGTGCCACATTATCAGGCGTACCTTGAGCTTCCCAAGAAAATAAAAAGTTCATTGAGGTAGAGAAAATTTTTCAAGCATTTTTTTTAATCGCAATACTTGAAATACCAATGTAAGCTTTGTATCCCAAATAAAAACTCTTATGGTGACATCTGTTTGTTCGTAGCATAACATTACATTTCTTGTATATCACTGGAAGCTTCGTTTATTTTTGTTCTTTTTTCCCCAGTCCAATTAAATTTGAATTCAGTATTTCCCTTACTTTATTACTTCAAGCGCTGAATGTGTATGTGTGTGCTGCCCACACTGCCTTCTGGTACCTGATTTCTCCTGCTGTTTAAAGATTCCTGTTAAACTTTGAGCTGTAACTCAGGGAGAGTCACACCTGACTTTTGAACCGGCAGCGATAAGCTAAAAATCACCGCGTGTGAGTGTGTTTGTGCATGCATGCATGCTTCTTTTATTAGTCAATTTATTCTGTTAGGAACAGCCAAGTCACATTTCCTAAAAAAAGAGAACAGAGAAGGTTTTTTTATTCTCTTCCCATTTGTTCTTGTTAGCACACTATTTTCACCCCCTTAACATGACACTCACGTTAACTCTCCCTTTATGGTAAATCGACCACACACAAACCCTCCCACCATACACACGCCTCCTCCCCACGGCTGCCCCCAAACTGTCATATGTGATCCCATCTCCACCCACACACAGCAAAATGTCAATTCAGTGTTTTCCTCACACGAGGTCATCAGTAATGGACTGTCACAGTGTCATAAATAGGACTTGAAAGCATTTTTTTCAGAGCTGTTTCTTTTGCTCTAGTTTAAAAATAACTGTAGAAATGTCTTATCCGCAATTATCAGCAGAAGTAATTTAATCAGATGATTTAAAATAAGTCACAGAAAAGTGAAGCAACTCACAATAACAGTCCTACAGTAACGACCAACGACACTGGAAACTGGACTCTAAAAGAGTTTTAGTGTCAGCCGTTTTTTCCCCCATGAGAATATAATTTTGGAACCTAAAAACAATGTCAAAGTGGACATTTTTTTTAAAACATCACCATTATTTCCATTTCCATGTTAAGTATTCAGTCTATGCCCACATATGTCACAACCAGAAAAACAATGGCGGACCACAGTGCTGTCTCGGGTTTGCTTAAAAAGTACGAACGAAGACGTATACCTGCACTGCACCACTACTTAATCCAGCACATTATGTATTCAAAAGATTTTTTTTGTAGTAGCCAACTCCTACTGACCTAGTATTAGTGGTGGCAGTTGAATTTGAAGAAGTCTCTTCTAAAATGTTATAAAACCATTTAAAATATTCTGAGAAAAATTACCCAGCCCTGCAGATTTTTCAAACATAAATTGTATCACATTTAAACAATTAATTGGGTCAGTCTGAACATATTTAACTATAACTGAGACATTTTGTTGATTATGAAATAAATTGATCATGCCAAACCATGTGATCAAAAGCAATGCAATATGCGACTGCGTATCGTCACATAAATTTTAGTTACATAGCGTGACAAAACAATAGATGTTATCTCAAGGCATTTTGCATATGGAATAGGTCTAGAAGCATGCTCCTCACAAATTCAAGAAAACCAATTGAACGCCACATTAAAAGACACTGTACCGGGCAGCAAGGCAACAAAAAGTATTTACTGCTGTGTGCATTCTCGCTGCCTCTACAAACAAGTAACATGGTCATAATAACAGAAAAATACACAGAAATGACCAGGTAAAGAACAAAAAATTTGGACGGACAATATAAGAATGGGGTGGCACGGTGGATGAATGGTCTAGCGCATCTGCCTTACAGTTCTCCCCTGTGTGGAATTTGCATGTTCTCCCCGTGCCTGTGTGGGTTTTCTCTGGGTACTCCGGTTTCTTCCCACATTCCAAAAACATGCTTGATAGGTTAATTGAAGACTAAATTGTGTGTAGGTGTTAATGTGAGTACGAATGGTAATTTGTGTATATGTGCCCTGTGAATGGCTGGCGACCAGTTAAGGGTGTACCCCACCTCTCGCCCAAAGTCAGGTGAGATAGGTGCCACCACACCTGCGACCCTAGTCGAAATACAGTCAGAAATCGGTTCTTAAATTGAACTCTTTAAGAGCTATTTTTTGTCATTATTATATTTGTCAAAACAAATGTGACTTTAGTTGTACTAGGCATTAAAAATGATTAAGAAACTGAAGAAACAAGGTTGGTTGAATAATTTTTTCCATGACTGTATATGTTTTAAAAAACAAAATGAAACATGGCTCTGTGATTCAGGACTAATTGGTCGAAACCGAGGTGTCACATTCTGCAACAAAAAGGCATTGCTCTTGAAATGGAACTTCACACATGGAACTGTTGACAGCACATTTAAAATGGAGCTATATTGCAGCTGGACACAAACATTGACACTGTAGGTAGTAGTCGGTAGGTACCTAATGGAATGGATCAAGATGGATCTTTTATAAATTTGGCATTTATAACGTTGCTTTTTGCAGTGGTACGCGCTTTCCCTCCATTTTTACCAGGCTGTTGTCATTTGAATGTACCCTAAGGCCTGGTACACACAAGGATTTTTCAAATCTTAAAATCATTTGTATCTGTGACAGAACCCACACATAAAGATTTAAAAAATCAGGCATTTAACAGTTTTGATAGTAGTGTGACACACACAAAGATTCTGTTCCACTACAGATCAACAAACATGTCCTCTGAGGCAGAAATCTCGCGTGATCACATGTGATCTAACAAACCCAAAGAAGAAAGACATCCGGGTATGCGCCAATGTTATTCGAGTGTTTCCAAAGATTGCTGGAAGCGGGACTGTTGTAAAATGGCAATGACGTCTCAAAAAGACTTTCTTTGGAAAATACTTCTTGCCGTCTGGGGAACCCACATTTATACAAAACAACAACATTGGGAAAGGCATGTTTGTTTTTATTTACGGTCATTACCCTTTTTCTTGTTCCTTGCGCTTCTTGATTGGCTACATTCTGTTCCACATCACAATTCATGCCATCATGACTCTGCTTTCTCACTGCTGTTTATTATCTGTGCCACATTGACTGTCCAGCGAGTGCTGTACTTTCTCACTTCAGCGTTACACTTTTTTCGTTCCGCCAACATTACTTTATTATATTCAAAATATATTTTTGAAATTTCAGAATTGATTCTGGATCCTTTAATTATACATCTGGATGCATCAAAATAATCTACTTTTCCCCTAGCCCTATTCACTACCACGTGGCCTACTACCTTCCCAAGTTTATTTATTTATTATTTTTATTTTTTTGTTCTACCATAATATTAAATAATTATTGACATTTTGGAATCTATTCAGAATCATTTCCATAGAGTATGTATCTTGATGCATATAAGAATCCACTTTCCCCAGCACTACCCTGTACCATGTGGCCTACTACCCGCTCTTACTTTGAACCTGTCAGGATTTTGTTCTTTTGACTTTTTATGTGTGTAATATTTATGTTTTTAGTAGATTTTGTAAAACAGCTTGACAAGATGCCTTTAACTACCCCCTCTAATTTAACCAGCACCCCTCCTCTGTCCGCCCCACCACCCACCCATCACCCCCTTCACCATCTGTTGACCTCATGTTATTTTACCTTCCGCCACCATTTCTCTTTTTTCTTTCCTTCCACTCATTTGCTCCAGTAATTCTCAACTTCTTTCCTTCTCCTAAAATAGAGTGTTGGTGAGAGAGAATATAAACGAGAGACGCCCTTTAGTTTTGCCCCCAGAGCGTGTGCTGTTGATCCATGTTAGCACAGCCTGAAGCTCTGAACGTCAGCCTTCCAAAGCCCCTCCTCATGCACCAACTACATTTGGAAACTGACTGAGTGGAAGCCCTTCTCTAGTTTTAAGTTATATCCATCCATTTTCATGGAAAAATGCATAAATTGATTAGATAAAAGAGACATGTTCTTAAGCAGTACCATATGGCAAAAAGCATGAACGCACTGTTTATGTTTGAGAACCAGGTATTAAATTCAGCCACCACCACCATTCCCACAAACCCTCCCCCCACCCCTTAAGAAAATATAAATCACACCACATTCTTCTCGCATGACTCATTGTCTCCACTTCGCTACAGTCTCATTGCTTTCTAGTTCTCCCTTCTTTTTCCTGACTTTATCCCTGCATTCCTCCTCCTTCTCTTCTGTTTCTCTCTCTCTCTCTCTCTCTCTCTCTCTCTCTCTCTCTCTCTCTCTCTCTCTCCTTATTTTCATCCCCTTATTCTTTTTTCATCTTTCACTCGATCCATCCCCCATCCTTCCATCCATCCCGCTCCCTCCCTCCTTTCTCAACAGATTGATTCCAGATGTTGCTCTAACCCTCCTCCCGCCCTTCTGTGTTCACTCCCCTATTTTCTTTCCACTCTGCTCTGTCTGCTGCAAAACTGAACCACTATAATTTGGGTTCAGATTTAATTGGTATTGCGTTTTCACTCATTGCGTTTTTGTGGGTAGTGCGGCACCTACACCCTTGCAGCAGTATGGGAGCATTTCAGCTACCCAGTTGACGACAGGGATTGCGGAGTCTACAAGACTCAGGCTATTTGACATGAGTGTTTCAAAAACTTCCCCAAGTGACGGCCAATACATTGAACATGTTATTTTGCCTTCAAAAATACCATCCTGTCCAGTCTTCTCTGATAAATGTGCTTGTTATAATATTACATTATATATGTATATTATAAATGTAGTATTGTTACAGACAAATTGATCTATATATTATTGATAAAATATAAAAAAAAAAATGTAATAAAAAAAAAACCAACCATGGGTCAGAAATTGAGATATGAATCAAATCTTAACTTTTGTCTATCTTTACAATCCTAAAGGCCTCTTTATACTCCCGCGGTCGCGCGGCCGACAACGCCTGCATTGCATCACGTGACTGACGAATTGCCCCGCGCGGCCCCTCTGCGTAGCTTGACGCGCACGCGGCAAAAATAGTTGATGCGCGTCGAACGTTGCGGAGATCATCTCTCGTGATTGTTCTGTTTTAGTCACATGCTGTGATGACGTTCTCAGTGTGCCCCTTGGTTCTACATACCATCTACGCCGCCGGCTTCTTGATCAATTTTTCAGCATAATTACACGTATCATCTGGTCATCTAGGTCCATTTGTTCTCGCAGACACTGCTCCACGGTCGCCATTGTTGTTGCTTTGTTCCTTGTTACTGAAATGAAAGTAAAAACGGCTACCGGAAATGGCCCAAAAAATGCAGGGGAAACTCCACCCTGTGGTGTCCTAGCCAATACCAGCCGTAGCGACACCCCCGACTTGGAGATGAACTGCAGTACGTTTTCAAAACTGCGCGCTTGGGTTGCGCTCGAGTATAAAGGCAAACTACGTGAGGGACAGCCGCAGTGACGTCAGCGCAGTCGCCGTCCGCGCGAATATAAAGAAGCCTTAATAAATACATCTAGCCGACATATATTTGTATATTTGTACTGTATATGGTAGGGGTGTTACGATTTGATTCCTATCACGATTCGTGGTTGCCGATTTGATTGATGGACAATATTGCTTCATTTAGAACAATACGAAACGATTCAGTGGCTAGAAATTCCTGGATACTGAACAGTGCATGTGAAATTTCCCAGATTCCAGTTGTTTCTTGTAAGGAAATCCGGTAAAATTAATTAATGGATATAATAAACAAACAATAACTGATGGCAAATGCATACACACTTTGTTTTTAATAAAGTTCATCTCTTCAGATTGGATTAACAGTAGGTCTGCCTGCTAATTCTGATGTTAAAAATATCAGAACTAAATAATAATAATACAAATACAGCATTAATATAAGAAATAAAGTTTAACTAACATTTCTTCAGTTTAAATGAGCAGTGGGTGAACCTGCTCTGACTCTCATTTTAATAAAAAAACAGAAGTGTACTAATATTTAACAAAAGATCAAGTGTAAACTATTAAATTTTCGCATTTGATTGTACCTTATTTACTTCCGGTGCGTTTGACTTAGTGCGCCTGCGCAGTTGTACAGTACCCGCTGTAAGCCATAATGTATATAATACATAACATATCATGGACCCGTTCCGCGGAGAAGCGTCCCATGAGGAGAAGCTGCACGAATGTTCATGGCAGACTACGACCGCGGCAGATGAATTGAATAAAGTTATGCAAGATTCATTCAACACCGATCGTGGCAGAAGATTGACGAGAGTTGCCGCTAACTAGCAGCTAAGCTAACTAGCTCGTAGTCGACAAGTTGTTGCCAGTCAGCGTGCACAGAGGCCTGCTTAAACAGACCTTGGCCATGGTGAGGGCTCATGATGAAAGTAAGCCATTTTAAACCCACAAGAAGCGTTTTGACAACTGCTTTTTTTCTGGTGGGAAAATGCGCCCGACACCCGCTTTCCTATCTTGCGACCTAAAAAAACTGCAAACAGTACTTAAACAGGGGGCTATAGATAGTTTTCAAATAATCAAGTTGTATTTTATATTTGATTTGATCATCTCTCGGCAAAGACAGTATGAATATCGATTGGGGTTTTAGGAGCCGAGTCCGAACACCAGTAGTTATGTAAGTAGGGGTCGGTCGCTCTGGAAGTCCAACCATCAAATGTGTGTGCCACTCTTTCTGCCAACTTCAACGACTCCAAAATTGATGTCTTAACTCTGTGTCCAACTTTGGGACGGCGACGTCTAACGTGTTTTCGTGTTGGTAAGTTTTTCACACTGGATTTGGGGATCCTCTGCTATTCCTCCTTGCAGATCCTCTCCAGTTCTGTCAAGTTGGATGGTGAATGTTTCTGGACAGCCATTTTCAGGTCTCTCCAGAGATGCTCAATTGGGTTGAAGTCAGGGCTCTGGCTGGGCCATATAAGAAGAGCCACAGAGTTGTTCTGAAGCCATTCCTTCGTTATTTTAGCTGTGTGCTTAGGGTGTGGCCCAGTCTGAGGTCCTGAGCACTCTGGAGAATGTTTTAGTCCAGGATATCCCTGTACTTGTCCACATTCATCTTTCCTTCGATTGCAACCAGTCGTCCTGTCCATGCAGCTGAAAAACACCCCCACAGAATGATGCTGCCACCACCATGCTTCACTGTTGGGACCTTATTGGACAGGTGATGAGCAGTGCCTGGTTTTCTCCACACACACCGCTTAGAATTAAGGCCAAAAAGTTATATCTTGGCCTCATCAGACCAGATAATCTTATTTCCCACCATCTTGGAGTCCTTCGGATGTTTTTTAGTAAACTCCATGCGGGCTTTCATGTGTTTTGCACTGAGGAGAGGCTTCCGTCGGGCCACTCTGCCATAAAGCCCCGACTGGTGGAGGGCTGCAGTGATTAACTTCTAGAACTTTCTCCTGAACATTTGACCCGGGGTTCTTTATAACTAGTATCAATATCAAACTTATGACCTAAAAGGCAATGTGTGTGGAACTAACCCACTTGACTTAATATTCATTAATGTTTCAGATAAAAGTTGAATATAGCATTGTTAAAATTAAGTTAAGTGGCGAAAACCAATGACGAAGAACACGCATGAAGATGTGCTTGTGCCCAACTGCGGTGGCGTACAAAAGTGTTTAACTTTGTTAAAATAAAAGTTTCACGTCTTTCATGATGTAATATATTAATACAGTGTATACTGTAAATATGCTAATGCATATGGTGTTTAAAGTCTAGTTCAACTAGACCCACTAATGTTAGCATTGTGCAAAATACATGTCTTTAACCACCAGCTGTTTTTACAAAGTCACTGTGTTGTCCAATATGAGCCAGCCCATTCCCCTCTAAATGTGGCGCACCAAGGAGAGTGTTCCCCCTGGGGACAAGGCGTAAGGGGGTAAATTGGTTCCAGATGAAACAGGAAGTGGAGCGAGAGAGAGGACAAAGAAAAGGCTGTTTCATATGAGGCAGAGAGGACGGGTCTAAAATACAATCTTTTCCCCACTCTTTGCTCATACCTACCTTCACTCAGGGGACCAACCTTCTGGGACACACTTCAGGCAGTGGTAGGCATGAACCCCTTAGTTCCCCTGTATCTTAATTCTTCACCTTACGAAGACGACATAAACAATTATATGCTTCCAACTTTATGGGAACAGTTTTAGGGGGGCCCTTTTATGTTACAGCATGTGTAAAAGCCAGCTGTCCCAATTAGTTTTTTTTTGCCAATATTGTTTTTCTTACAGACAGAAAAAAACAAATGTGATGGCTGATGACTCTGTTTTATTGAAAAAGAAAAAAAGTCATACTCCTGTGTGGATGACTAAAGTATCGATCTACAGTGGATATCTACACTGTCCAGATGCCAGTGTTTTGTGACATAAAACAAAATAATCATAATAATATACGGTATTTTCCGAACCATAAGGCGCACCGGATTGTAAGGCGCAGTCTCAATTACGGGGTCTATTTCTGTACTTAAGCTATACATAAGGCGCACCGTATTATTCGGTAAAACAAGGTAACGGATGCAAAACAGTGAGTTTGGTTCAACTTTATTCTTCTACGTATTTAAAAATACACTCACATTATTTTTTTTATCAATCTTTTGTCACAAATCCATCGAAGTCCTCATCTTCTGTATCTGAATTGAACAGCTGGGCAATTTTGCCGTCAAACATGCCGGGTTCCCTCTCATCATTGTTGGAGTCAGTCTTGTTGCCGATGTTCAGCAATGATGCCGGCTTTCGCGAAAGCTCGGACAACAGTCAAAGCAGATACCTTGGCCCAGGCATCCACAATCCATTCACATATGGTGGCGTAACTCGCCCAGCGCTGCCTCCCAGTCTTAGTAAAGGTGTGTTCGCCGTCTCTCGTCCATCACTCCCACGCCGCTCGCAACTTCACTTTGAACGCCCTGTTTTCACCAATATCCAGCAGTTGGAGTTCTTTTGTTAATCCTCACGGAATGATAGCAAGCTCCGAATTAATTTACTTCACTTGGTTTTTCACACAGTAGCGGTGATATGGGCGCGCATGGAGTCTCCTGCTTCCTCCACTTCCGAAACATAGATTCATTGATTTTTTTAATTCTCTCGCGGCTGCTCTATTCCCATTTACAACCGCGTAACTGATAGCCTGTAGTCTGAATTGTGCCTCGTAAGCATGTCTCTTCGCTGATGCCGTCCTTAGCCAAACAAATTTTGTTTAGCAGCATACCGGTTGTACAGTATACCTACCAGAGGCGTGGCGGAGGTAATTGTACATACTGTACGTAGCTTTACGTAATGTTCTCTAATTGGTTTATCGCTGCCAGCGTTCATAGTGTACGTATTAGGTCCCTATGTCGGCGGGAAATAGTCCGGCAGTCAATGAAGCGGAGCGCTTACCGAAATCGCACAACATTTTTACAGATTTTGGAACTCAGTGCAACACATAAGGCGCACGGTCAATTTATGACGTCGGTTTTATGTGCGCCTTATAGTGCGGAAAATGCGGTATATAAATACATAGTTTCAAAACGTTTACAGCCATTATGATCTATAACTGCTAAGGTACGCATTAACAATATTCGGACCCCAAAGCACACCAAGAGTGATATACCAAGACTTTTATTAAACCATGGGAGCACTAGACAGTGGAAGATAAAAAACACAAATACAAATACCACAACGAAGAAAAGAAATGGACAACAAGACTGTCAATGCGAAAATCCCAGAAATAAACAATGGTAAAGTGGATGGACGCAGCAAAAAGGGAGACAAATGCCAAAAGGTAACATAAAACAGAACTAAGGGTAAATAGATATGAAACTAAAGCGCGATAATGTAACTTACTAAGAAACTGAATAGGATAACGGAGTAAATGCATACATTGATTCATTCATTCATAGTGCAAAATGATGCAAAGTTAAACTATGAAAATAAGAACGAGAAAAACAAGCCAACCAAACTAAAGACTCAACCTCAACTACACAAGTTTAGAGCGATAAGAACAAGAGACAGACAGAAATGAACAGAAGCTAAACTAAAGTTTAGCAAACAGAAACAGAATGATACTTACAGACGACCGAGAAACGGGGAAGGGATAACTAGAATGCTAACAAGGTAAAACACAACGGGAAACTGGTGGTGAGTAGGTAATTGTGTCCTTTGTCGCAATAAGTCCTGTAATTTTGGCATTTGTCCTAGTCCTGTAGCTTTGAACCTCACATACCGTAACTTCTCGTATATAATGCGCACCCATGTATAATACGCACCCCCAAAGTTGACCTAAAAATTATGGAAAACCCTTCTCCCTATGTGTAATGCATTTTCCCAATGCGTGATTTTGCTTCTACCCATATGATCAAAACATGAAGTATTATCTGTATTTTTCTAGGTGGCGGTGGCATATTAGAATGAAAGTGTACACCTTTCTCATTACCTCTAGGTGGCATATTGGAATGAAAGTGTATAGCTCTTTCATAACCTCTAGATGGCGGCATACATTTATATAATGTGAAAGTTTGTGAAAGGCTGCCATCCGCCTGGGTCACCCGCTCTGGCTGCTGGTGGGGGTGGCATTGGCGGTGTTTGGGTTGGGGAGGCTGGCTGGGTGGGTGGCATTGGGTCCCTGCGGCCCCACTGGGTGGTCGGTTGTCGGGGCGCCTCGGTGGGTCCGGCGGACCGCCCTGGGTCCATCGGTATGGGACCTGTCCCGTCCGCCGGACTGCTCTCGGTCGGACCCCTGGGCCTGATCCTGCCCCTCGATTGTTTGGGTGGGGTCCTCAGCCGCAGCGGTGCGGCCACAGCAGTTACAGGACACTTCTGTCAGTCTTTATGCATGTAAAACGGTATCAATTCACTTGCATGTATGCGCAGACACACACCCCTAGGACTCTTTCACTGGTTGTGGCGTCACGCACTTACTGCGACAAATAACTCATGAATATGCAAATCGCTTGTGCATCCCCCTCCCTTATACTCTCGTCCTGTAGATTTTTATAATTGACATAATTAATGCCACCACACTTCAGTTGTACTGTCGGGATCACAACCCTTGTCCTTAATGCTGCTTCTCCTGTCCTTGTCCTGTTCTGTCTTGTCCTGTCCTTCCCTCACAGGGTGTAGCACTACAGCCCCATGCAACACTCATATTTAATGTTTCATTGTTGTAGATAATGTAATCATTTACTTCTCTCATCCTGTTTACAATTAGTGCTTTGTCTTTGTTTCTCTCTCCCTTCTAGAAACTTTGTTCTGTTCAACTGATCAAGTCTGATTCTCAATAAACCTCAATTATAATACCACAGCGGAAGCTTAAAACTCCACTGTGACACAGTAAAACTGTTCCGGCATAAAAGGGTTACAGATTTTCCATTCTGCTTGACCTAACAGCCGAATAGGACAAAATAAATAAATAAATATTTTTTTTTTCCCCATTTTCCCCTATACCTATGTATAATGCACAATATTGACTTTTGACATTTTTGGGGTGTGGGGGGGTTGGGGGTGTGTGCATTATACACAAGAAATTACAGTATTTGCCTTTGCAAAAACTACCGACTGCACTATCCCCCATTCATAGAGCTATGTGAGAACATGCATTTTTTTTTTTTTGCCTCCCAACCACCTCAATGACATTCTCGTTTTTTCTCTTTGTCTTCCTCATCTCCTTTAGGAGGTCATGTTTTCTCTGCAAGGCATGCCAGCAGGCAGTACTGTGCTCATGTCTTCTCCCTGTCTGCTGTCAAAATATCAGCGTTTAGTTAACTTTCACCCATTGTTCCAGTCCCGCTTTACTGCCCCCCACTTTTGTTCCCCTTTGCCTCTTCCTCAACTCATTCTGCAGCAAACAATAGTTTCTGTAACCAGGACAAAATAACACCACAATGATAGTCAGAGAGAAAAGAGGGGACAAGGGACAGAAATAATCTAATTAAAATTAATTACCAAACAAAAACAACAACTCAGCACTGGTTGCTGGGGCAAGTTTTGACTGATTTAGAGGAGTAAGTAAGTGCCTCTCTGTTTTGAGAGTAGCACTTCATTGGTGCAGGATGTAAAATGTTTGTAAGCTGCATTGTTTAACAGGCTGTTAACTCTGTGTTCCTACCATTTAATTTTGTGTGCATTTCTTGGTATTGACAAAAATTAATCTGATGTCTGCATATTGTTTTAAAAATATTGAAACCTTTATTTTTTTGCATCAATGAAAACTGACTCAAAGAAGCATTATTCCAAAAATCTCAATACAAAACCCCCAAAAAATAATACCTCCTTTTTCCGGAGAACAGTTGTAATTTAAACGTTGTCTGTCATTATACATCCGCTTACATACCACTTGCACTCTTTCCCCTCTTATTGTCTCTTTCAGAACAATGAGCCGTTAAATCCTGGTTTCCATGGATACACACCTCACAATCAGGTAAGAGAATAGTGAATTCTTGCAAAGATTTATGGCAACACACAAATTGTTCTAAGAGGACATTCAGAATTTCATTTGCAATATCTCAAAATAATTATTTCCAAACAGCAGATCCTTCTGACTAGAGATCTGTTACACAAGTAAAGAGTAGAGCACTTTTATTAAAAGGCAGGTAGTACTAGTGCTTGAATAGTTAGTTTGTGAGGCAAGTCATCTATTTAGTTATATAGAGAAGCAGGATTTGCTATGTAACTCTGCCAGGTGCTCTTTAATTTCCCGTCTGCGTCATCCATTGGTAGCTCATGAAAAAAAAGCCTCCTGGAGGAAAGGATGAAAGAACCTGGTTGCGATTGAGCTCCACTTTCAAAGGCCTGACACTCAGAAAGCAGACAGCAATTCTGTTATCTGCGTTCGAGTAAGCTCTCCACCCTCCACATGCAATACTGTTTCATATTGTTTCTATTCCGCTCTTCAATTCTTTTTAAGTATTTCCCCCATGAATATTGCTTGCGGTAATGAGTGCCTTATGTGCAGCCTTGTGTGTCTTATGTGCAGCGTTGTGGAAGACTGTCTGGCAATTTTCTTATCACTTATGTGCAGCAGTACACTTTCGGCAGCTCAGCCCACCGGCTCGGTGCTTGAGCACAGGATGAATCTGTGTGTGCATTTGCAATTTCTATTTTGGTGCACTAATGACAAAGCTTGTATGTTCCCACCTTTAGTTCTGCCTGTGCAAGCACATTTTTTTCTCTTATGTCTTTGGGATGTAGCTTTCTGGCGGTGCCACAGGAGGGAAGTGTTGGTCTGTGAGTCGCTTCTTCCCCACAGGCTTACTCCTCGCAGCCCAACATGAGAAATTTCCTCCTCCCATATGTGTATTTTTCTCCTCGTCCCCTCCTCATCCTTCTCTGCACTTGGCATCTCCTTTCTTGGGAATACAGCACTCTTAGATCCCATCGCAGGAGCTTAAAGAGGGTACGCTTGGAAGAATTTAACTGTCAAGTTCAAACTCAGCGTTATGTATTTTATATCCTCCCCGTCTTCATTTCCCTTCTACCAAGCATTCTTTCAAGTTTTTTTGTGTTCTATCAGGTGAACAAAAGTTGAATATTGAAATGATAAAAGGCAAGTGTGGGAGGGAGTGTGGAGGTAAAGAAGAAACAGAAGCAACTTATTAAGATGGCTTTCGTGCTTAGAGCCACCCATCATGCAAATGTTGTTCAGCCATTAGCGTCAGTTGCGTTTTTTGTTTTGTTTTTTTGTTTTACTTGTTTTTGCTTGCTCATCCTAGGCAACATTCTTTTTTTAATCTTTACAGCTCTCCTCACTCGAATTTCTCCATCCCAGAACAATCTAACTCTTCCTAGTATTGTGACGTTGTAAAGAAATACTGTATTTAATATCCATCCATCCATTTTCAACACCGCTTATCCCGGTTAGGGTTGAGGGGCGCTGGAGCCTATCCCAGCTGACTTCGGGCGAAAGGCGGACTACACCCTGAACTGGTCGGCAGTCAGCCGCAGGGCACATATAGACACGGACAACCATTCGCACTCACATTCACACCGCCACTGAGTGGGAACTGAACCCACGCTGCCCGCACCACAGTCAGGCGAGTGTACCACTTCACCATCAGTGACCCTGTCTTTAATAATTTTAGCTTTATTTTTATTGTATTGTTTATTTTTGCTATCCAGTTTTCCATTTTTATATTTTTTTTAAAGCTTCATACCCTTGATATTTCTTACTAGCAATGTACACAACATTTTGGGAGTTACACGTTTAATTTATTAATTTTGTGTTTTAGGGCCAGTCAGGAAGCAACTTTGGTTAGAGAAATAGCTAATCGACTTAGATTCTGTCATGTCTGGTACAAAAAAAACAAATGTTTAAATTAAAATACTAAAAAAAAATTTTTACAGTACATGTTTGTTGTTCTGTTACCACTTTCTAGATGGGGGGCAGGAGGTAATTTATACTGATCCAAATGTTTACAGCTCTGTTGTTTTATGAAGGATTTGGGTTATGACTGCTCATTTAATCTGCACACTCCTGTACACAAACTCCTTGTTAAAATGCAAATGTAGTAAACCAAGGCCTGCCTTACTGGATTAACTAGTTCTTTGTTTCCCAACATTTATGGAGTCATTGCGCCCATTGTACATTCAGAAAATCTCATAACACACCACCAAGCAAAAAGTATGAAAACTGAAATAATGATGATCTTCATTTTTCAATTTACTCACAAATTGACTTACTCTGTGTGAAATATGGGCCTTTTTTTAGTTGAACAGTTCATTTTAGACTTTACACCGATCTGATAGGCTTTGTCATAATTCACCGGCATTGATCGGCTCCACAAAAGACATTTACTCCACACCATCGTGTACAGTATATTTGAATCCCAAAGCTAGTTTATTTTTAGCCTTGTCGCGTGTCTTTTGACGTAGTACTGTAAATATCTGACACCAATAGTTCTTTTTTTTTTTTATTATTTATTTATTTATTTATTTATTTTAAACGTCGGCGGTGTGGGACAGACAACACGTCTGAGACAGACAAAACATAATGCCTGGATCAGACTACAAAACAAATTTGGTCTTTCATGTCAGACTACTGCAATAAAATCAGAATCAGAATCAGCTTTATTTGCCAAGTATGTCCAAAACACACAAGGAATTTGTCTCCGGTAGTTGGAGCCGCTCTAGTACAACAGACAGTCAATTTACAGAACACTTGGGAGACATAAAGACATTGACAAAAAACAACAACAAACAACAATTGTGCAAAAAGATGCAGAGTCCTCAGTTCGAATGGCTAATATCGCAATAGTCCGGTGCAATGACCATTGTGCAAAGGGCACTGAGACTTCAAGGAGTGTATGCGGTTTAAAGTGACGAGTACTGCAATAATCTGGGACAATGGTTGTGCAAATGTTACAGATACTCCTCAATCAGTGTGCAAATGGAGCAGATGCTACTCTGGCATGAGTGGCCACTATATGCAAATAGTGCAGCACGGCGAGACAACTACAGTGAGTGCACGAGTAATACATAATACAGAAATGTGACAACGAACTCAAGTCAAAAAATTGCCAGCTTGTTGTAATGGAATTGTAAGTTAGCTGTTCAAGAAGTTGATTGCAAGAGGGAAGAAGCTGTTGGAATGTCTACTAGTTCTAGTTTGCATTGATCAGTAGCGCCTACCTGAGGGAAGGAGCTGGAAGAGCTGGTGACCAGGGTGGGGAGGGTCCGAGAGGATTTTGCACGCCCTTGTCTTAGTTCTGGCAGCGTGCAAGTCCTCAAGGGTGGGTAGGGGGGTACCGACAATCCTTTCAGCAGTTTTGATTGTCCGTTGCAGTCGGAGTTTGTCCTTTTTTGTAGCAGCACCAAACCAGACTGTGATGGAAGAACACAGGACTGATTCGATGACCGCTGTGTAGAACTGTCTCAGCAGCTCCGGTGGCAGGCCATGCTTTCTCAGAAGCCGCAGGAAGTACATCCTCTGCTGGGCCTTTTTGAGGACGGAGTTGATGTTGGTCGCCCACAAATATTTGCATTCGTCTTTTAAGATCACAGGGCTTCCATCCATTTTCTTTACCGCTTATCCTCACTAAGGGCTTTATCTTGTCAACTCAAACGCGACCGGATACACTCGTTACCATGGCGACGACAGCGCGACACATGTATTATAAGAACAAAATGGGGGAAAACGTGTGGTTGTGGTCACCGGTGCTCGGGAGAAGACTTTAATTCAAGGATTCCTTGAGGTATGTTCACATACCATATTTTCACGACCATAAGGCGCACTTAAAAGTCTTAAATTTTCTCCAAAATGGACAGGGCGCCTTATAATGCGGCACGCCTTATGTGTGCACCGAGTTCCAAAATCTGTAAATGTTGTGTGACTTTGATGAGCGCTCCGCTTGACTGACTAGGAGCATTTCCTGCCGACACGCTGCTTATATAGAGGAAAGGCAGACTTGACTGAGGAAAGCATGCGGACGTTAAAGGGGGAAGGGTGCGCGTGAAAGAGGACGATAAAGCCACGCCCCCAGTAGGGATATAGCGCCAGTATGTGCATTGTGCAAAACAACATCGGTTTGGCTAAGGACCTCCAAAAATGACACCTACAAAGAGACACACTTACGAAGCACAGTTTAAACTGCAAGCTGTCAGTTACGCGGAGGAACATGGGAATCGAGCAGCCGCGAGAGAATTCAAGATCAACGTATCCATGGTTCGCAAGTGGAGGAAGCAGGAAAACGAGCTTCGCCAAGTCAAGAAGACGAAGCTGAGTTTCCACGGAAACAAGGCGAGCTGGCCCGAGTTGGAAGACCAACTCGAGCAATGGATTAATGATCAAATAACGGCCGTGAGAAGCGTCTCTAGAGTCACCATTCGACTGAGGGCAATAACGCTTGCAGAAGAAATGAAAATCAACATTTTCAAGGAGGTCCGTCTTGGTGCTTTCGTTTTATGAAACGACGCCATCTATCCATCTATCGCCGGGCGAGTTACGCCACCATATGTGAATGGATTGTGGATGCCTGGGCTAAGGTATCTGCTTTGACTGTTGTCCAAGCTTTTGCGAAAGCCGGCATCATTGCTGAACAGCCCCCCGGCAACTGACTCTGACAATGACATGCATGCTACCGTATGTTTTAAGCTAGCGTATGTTTTACCATGCCTGCGCCCAATAATATGCCTTATGTATGTGTTAAATACAGAAATAGACCCCGTAACTGAGACTGCGCCTTTTAATACGGTGCACCTTATGGTCGTGAAAATACGGTACTTTTAATACGAGACTGCTCGCAACCGGGCAACAAAACGTTATGTAGCCTAGCAAGCTAATCCTAGCACTAACAGTTGTACGTAAACATGCCGGCGTTATGTCGAATCATGCTCTAAAGTTTCAGTGTGTGTGTGAAGTAATTTAATTACAATAAGGTAATTCAATTACATTAAGTTAGCACCCATTATTTCTGTCATATTGTAATGTTGGTTTGAGCTGACTGATTAGAATACATGACCTGACTAGAGAATACTTTTGAAGATTCTCAGTATAGAGTACACCAGTAAATACAGTATATGAACAAGTCATTTAAAGAGACACATTGCTCCATCTTGTGATCGGATCGGTGATTGGTTATCGTTATTTTAAACTTGCTGAAATCATCCTGATCATGTAAAGCCAAGTTCATTGACACATAGGAAGCCATGACTTATTCTTTTCTATGAATAGGAACAGGAGAATACACAGGTTTATTGTACCCTTTGCCATCAAGTGGGAGAGCACCCAATTGTTCTGCCTGTCAGACACCATTGGCATTGATAAAGGAACAAAGATATATTTGAAATTAATAAATAATAATCTTGAGACAAATTAAGTGAAATTGGATAATTTCCTGCGGCACTGAGGATCTCGCATGGTAAATTAGTGTGCCACGGCACCCTCTTGGGAGTCACTGACTGAGCTACTTCACCGCAAAGTATATGCTGGATGTCAATATATAGTATTTTCCCATCTTATATGATATAGTGGTCATGAAAGTTATTAGCGAGTTCAGGTTTATTTTTAAATTAAAGTACAGCCTATTTATTATCTATGGATGGTGTTTTGGAGGAAAGCCTTTGTGTGAGTTAGCTGTTGCGTTTCTCTCTATTCTGTGTGCCAACCAAGGTTCAGTAGCATATGATCACAGCACATCTGTGTGTAAATAATGAGCATGTGTTTGTGTGTGTTTATCGCAAAATTCAGTATGTGTACTTAATCTTCAGATTATCCCTCATTCATCCTCTCATCCCCCTCATTTACAGCCCTAATCCTGTCATCCCTCGCTCTTTCTTTTCACTCAGCCTTTATCCATTTATCTCTTCATCCTGTTATCTGTTACTGACATCCACGGCCCTGTTGTCCTTGCCCCCACTCCGGACAACTCCCTCCCAACACTCCTTTTCCCCACCACCTCCTACTCTGATCCTGCCCTTCCTCCATCCCTCTGGACTCAGTTCCAGCCAGACTCAGCAGATGTCTGAAAGCTTGGCATCAAGGCTGCTATCCGCAGTGCTCCATCTCTTTTGCATATGGAAGTGCGGTTCAGAAACCTGCTCTCTCATTTCTGCAACAATACAGTGTTTTGACATGTGGAGCTGCATCTAGAATAACGATGAATTGCAGTATGATAAAGATTGTCAGGTTGGGGCTTAGAGATGTGGTATTTTCTCATTTTTGCAAGACTCCCATCTGTGTTTTGAAGGCAGCTGCTGCAGAGGATGGAGAGCTTGGAGCCTACCCACACAGCTAGGTCTTTTCAGACTGCCCTAACAGCTAGCTACTGCTGGTTTTTGGAGCCAATGAGCTGTCATGCAATAAATAAATCATCTAAAAAAGCTGCAATGCAGTGGGGGTCGCCTTCTGTACTCGCACACTGCCAGTATAAAATGAAGAAAGCCTTTTCTTCCTTCCTGCTTTCTCCTCACCAGGGGATTGAGAAGACTGCAGTGAATCCTTTCTGAATCCAACCCAGTGAAGATTTATCTGGCCACATGATTACTCTGATCGCTCAGACACTGAGGCTGAGAAGGAGGTGAAGTTTAAAAGAGAGGCGGGAACAAGAGGAAGCAGAGGGAAGAGCAGGATGTGTAACGTGAGCAAGTGAATTATAGACAGACACAGCAAAGAGGGGAGAGAGCAATTGGAGGAGAGGAGAGACTGGCTGTCAGGAGGGGAGAGACACTAAGGCCTGAAGGGATCAGAGCAGCAGAGCCGGCTGGTGAGACGAAGAAAAAGAGGCAGACCGTGACGGGCAGTCGAGGCTTGTGTTTGGAAGAAGCAACACAGCCAAGGCAAGGAGGAGTGGACGAGGGAGAATTTGAATGTGCAGGACTGACGTGGACTGAAGCCATTGTCAGCTCATGGTCCTGGAGCCCAGGCGGAGGAGCAGTGGGGGTGGTAGAGACGGACAAGGAAGGGGAGACGAGAGGGACCGTGAAAGTGGAGAGCTGGTCAAGAGTTGTTGTGCCAGTTCAGAAAATGATGGGGCTGTACTACCCAACCACACTGCTGGTAAGTTCTTTAACACAGCCCAGTAACTTGGTGCTTGGTGTTGAGACCGAATGTAGGAAAAAAAAAAAAAAGAATGTTCATTAGTTGTATCTAAAGTGATTTCACATGGCTCTCTATCTAAGGCAATGAAAATAGTAATATGGTGTAAAGATGCAATTGTCTGATGTATAAAGTCACATTCTATGCTGCACAAGGAGCTACTCTCATGTTTGATTTTCTGTAACGTTGTCACTGCTTAATGAGCCTTATATTGCACCCATCCGTCCCCCCCACCCCTTTTCAGCAACTGTTTTAGCTTTTTATTCTTATAAAACCCCTTCTAGGGATGGGTGTTGCAAATTAGCATTCGCTACAAACACTGTTACCTTCATGGGATGCCTGCTCTTGGTTATTGTTTTTTTTTTTGTATTGATCTCTAATAAATAAACCTAAACCAAACCAAAGATTACAGAAGAGCCTGGCTCTATTTTTATTTAGCAACATTGTCGCATTCAATGTGTATACAGTTGATTGCAGTTGCTGCTATAAATGTCTGTGTGTCTGTGCTCCATAGCAGATAGACAGCCAGGGGATTAGAGCTGTTTTATGGCTCTGTTTTAGCGTGTCCTCTTCTCTTGTTTGGGGTTCTTTACAGGCCCTGTGTAGGGTTAATTGAGGTACCAAAATTTGCTAATAACCTATGGTGACAATCATGCACAAGCATGGTATGACTGTGTCATGTGATGTCATGTGCCTCCATTCTTGTTAAGCAATCCGACATTGTCAACAAAGATGTCTATGCAGTTTAAGATCTTATGTCCTTGGATTGATGCTGACTGGTGCAAAGGCTCTGTTGTTGTGGCACACATTTTCATTGCAGAGAACACGCATACAGTGTACCATCTGAGAGGTTACAACAGCTCTCCTCTGCAACTGTAGGTTAAAACATTTTCAGTCACCTTCCTTTTAGAAATTCTTGCCCTGTTGTATTTCATTTTGAGACGCCACCTCATACTGTATGTCAATGCTTTTGTTCATGAATGTTTTTCTCTTTTTCTTTAAATTTTTTACCTCCTTGTCACATACTATGTCATAGTTTTTCTGTTTTGTTTCCTTGCACACTCCACTATTTTTCTTCCCCATAGGCCATTGCAGCTGAAGGCTAAACACTTTTTTGCCCTTTAAATGTCCAATGAGGGAAGGATCCCGTCCCCATATAACAAAACATACCTCATTTTGAAATACCGCTGCTTATTTTAGGGGACACCTACAGTCTATGTTGTGTATACTTGGGGTAAGAGTTACTATTAAGTCATTAGTTTCACCAAATGAGTGTCTGTGCTTGTAGTCAAGTTAGTAGTCAATTGTGCAGTCTTTAAGTGCTTTCAATCGATTCCTGCAAGTCTCACATTGATTTTGTGATTGTCATATCTACCAGAAGAAAACACTAAACACATCTTCTTTACATTTAGTTTGGTTGATCGACATGGCCTTATCAGATAAATTGAATCTGTGATGCCTAACTAGTGAGTGAAAAGGCTGTAGGTAACAGGTTGAAATACACTCAGCAGGAACAGGTGAAGGATCCTGGTGTTCTGTGGAACTGAAGATCAGACTGGACATGTTTGTTATCCATTAGTTACTGATGGAAATTCTGGTACTGTATTGAAAGACTGGATGGTTTCCGTGTCCCAATATAATTAGACAAGACTTGCTAGTCACATACAACTTTGGAATTTCAATGGGATATTCACCCAGGTGTGCTACCCTCAGTGTTATTTACTGAAGAGTACAAGGCCTTTACTGTCCATACTGCCCAAAGCCTCATTTCCAGAAAGCAGTTTGGTTACAAACTACTATACATATTTTATTGCATTTCCCTTGTCAAGTGTCCATCCTAGCTTTCAGTACTCCTTTGTCAGGCTAAGCTTCAGTACATATAGTGCAAAGGGTGTCAAACTAATTTTTGTCATGGGGCACATTGTTGGTGCGGCTTCCCTCAGCGGGCCATTCTGCCTGTGAAACCATATATTTGTAAATCTCATCATAGTATTCAGTGGTGACTGGTCAATAGAGGGCACTAGGGAGCCACCACCCCACTGCAACTGATTCGGTTTGAAATGTTAAATCATGAAAATGAAAGTAAAATACTATGAAAATATTACAAATTATATGGATATCTATTTTTTTAGACAAGTAGGATGAATAGTATACAGTTGATGGTGAGTAAAATTTGTTTATCTCTGGTTGTCTCTTTTTCTGAGGCAACTTCTGGTTTAGGGCGCATTGATGTTTTCCCATTGACTCTTGTTCAATGCTTGACATGCACAAATACAAAACAATGTTTAACAGGCTTACTGTTAAACCCTCTCACCCCCCCATTAAGTTACTGTAAAAAGGGGTTTGGTAACAACAAAAAATCCTTGCAATATCTCAAAGCTGTTAGTCATTCATTATTTATTAAATAGGAAAATTTGAAATAAAAAAAAAAAATGAGTAAGACTCATGGGAGTTGACGCAAATGATTTACTTTCGTGGGCCACATAGAATAATGTGGAGGCCCCGATTTGGCCCTTGGGCCTTGAGTTTGACACCTGTGATATAGAGGAACAAGATAAACACATTTGTCGACAGCTAATTGACAGCCTTCTATGTTTCAATAGAATGCATTGATTGAGAAGACCTTTTAGTTCACAGCCAATCATAATACCCACATGCACTAGCAGTTCTTCATCACTAGAGAAGTATATTGGTTGAATCACATTTTGCCAAACATTGTCATTTACAGCACTCACAAATATCTTATGAGTATAATGATAAATGAAGAGTTGCTCCTTCTTTTTATTGAAAAAAAAGTTGTAAAAGCTTGAACTCTTAAGTGTCTGTTGAAATGTTGTCAGCATTTTGTTTATTCATATTTTTGTCTTTGTGTCTGAATTATTCATTTCTTCATTCATTAATTCATACATACATACATTCATTCATTCAGTATAACAGATGCAACTATAATTACTTTAAAAAAATCTGCTCTTAAATTTTTGTTGACTTGGCTTGCTTACCCTTTTCAGTCATATTTAGCATTTTTTGAATTATTGATTCTTTGTTTACATATTACTCTGTTGTAGAGGAAAATTAATTTTGCCTTGTGTTCAAGAGGGCAGTAACTGTGGTACAGTATGTATGATGCTGATAAATTTTGTCATCATTGTGTACTGTTCTGATACAGTAGATTGTAATTGCAGTGTGTGTTTGCTTGTAAGTGGGAGTTTTGGCTTCTAGATTCCCAATGTTTCTCAATCAGTTAGTATGTCATATCTGTAATGTATACTTCTCTGTTTTGTATTTTTCCTGTCCAATGTCAAACATTTTATGATTGGCCCAGTCTGGAAGGAGACAAGATGGCTTCTGGACTAAGTCAACCATATAAGGAAATGGGCAGTAGCCTTTACTTCAATGGACATTACAGTGAAGGAGTTTTGAATGACTTTGGGAGATTGCAGTTCTTGGAATGGAATGAAAGAAAAAAAAATGAGTTTAGGCGCAGGAGAAGGAGTGTTTAAAACTATTTACAGCCCCTGCTATGCAACTTTGCTCGCAATTACAGCAGACATGAGAATTGTTTGATTGATGAGTTGGTGTCAATGGCAGCCACGTTCAGTGTCTTTGGCTGGTCTGTACTTCACTGTGGCTCAGCAAACAGGTCAGCAGACAGCCATTAGATTCACGCTTGAAAGGTTTCCTGTGAAAAGGCCGCTTCTCCCGCCCTCATCGGCAGTGTGTATGGTAAAACATATGATGTCGCAGGTAAAACAACTGGGCTTCTGCTGATGTACAGGTTTAACTACGATGTGGCCCGTGACAAAAATGACTTTGACATTCCTATAAGGTGATGCTTCACAGCTAGCAGGAGTGTACCGGTATGTGCTTTTCTCTTGTTCTCAAAGCTGTTTTTGATCCCCCTTCCTAAATGTCAATCTTCATGGTACAGCCATAATTTCACCAATTAATTCCTTTGTGTTTCCTCTTGATTAATAAGCACCTTATTTGATACAGGAGAAATATCATGCCAGTCCTTCTCTAATGGACAATGTTTGTTGTAAGACAGCTGTAAATTAAAGTTCAGTGACTTCCTTTACAAGCTAAATATGTTCCCTTGTTGGGTGGCTTTTTCTCTGTCACACATATAGGACATGCTCTATAGTAGCTGAACATAGGCTTGTGCATGTTTATAGGCTTACATTTTCACTATATGTTTTCTGCCCACGGTGGTAGTTAAAACAATCTATTGACACAGTTCCACATTCAAATCCAGGTTCTAGTATGAGGTACAGTTTCTTCTTGTGCCTGGGCAACTGGGGTTCCAAAAGGGCTTCACCCATACATTATTGGTTATGGGAACAACTGCTGGTCGCTCATGGGTCAAGCAGATTGTATTATAATTTAAGCAAGGGTTTGCGGGAAAAAAAGGGGGTTAAGCTTATCTAAACCAATGAGGGTTTACACGGGGGTCCTGATATATAGCTACGCTACATTAGAGCATTTTTATCCATCCGACCATATAGCGAAGTGCATTTACTTTTACTTGGAGTTGGCTGTTGAAATCCAGCTTGCAAACTTATCTTTTTGCTATTATTGTTGTTTATTGTTGTTCTTATTCCACATTGTGTCTGGTTATTTAGATGATTGATTTAAATCTTAGACAATTTTGAGAATTAGTTTCCCAGCGGAGCCTAATCTGGTATATGCGCAAACGACTTCCACATTCGGCCAACTAGGTAAAAGCACGCCGCCTCGCTCAGTTGAATGGGACTGTCTCAAAGCACCCGTAGCAACTTTGTCTAAAATGTTGTTGTTTTTTAAACCGAGTCACCACAGAGCCACCAAAGATGACAACAGATGCTGTTTGGGCTTCTTACATGTTTACACGTATAGCATCATATTAGTGTAAATAAATGATACACGTGTTTAACTTTGGTCTGAAGACACCAGCCATAAAGCAAACAAAATTTTAGTTCAGCTTCAAAGAATCATTAAATCAATCATACTTTTGATCGTCAGCAAAGCATACACAGGAAGTCAGCTATTCCGTGTTCCACATTGGTCCGTGATGTTTTGCATATAGCGGATTAAAAGAAAATTACTTTAGGAAGTTTTTCCACGTTATTAAGCAAGTTACCATTTTTTTAAAATAAAATAAGCTATTTCTGCTTATGTAAATAACAAAATAGCCCAATGCCTTGCGAAAGGAATGAAAACAGAGTAGGACTCGGAAAGCAAATTTTCTCTCAGGCAAATGCATAGTATTAAGAGAGCCGCTGTTTAAAAGCCGATTATGTGCAAGCAGGTATTTGAAGCTGCTGGGGGTGTCTTTGGAGTCTCAAGAACCCTTTGGTGCCAGGACCCTCCAAAGGCTTACAGTCATTCATAAAGCTGTATTTCGGCAACCCCTAACCAGTCTCACAAGGAGAAACATTTGCAGTGGGATCTGAAACACAAGAAGACACATTTTCAAACAGCTTTATTAATCTATGAATGCCATACTACTTGGATGGTTCAAATGGACGGAATTCTGGAGGGTTGATTTCCCAACAAGACTGCAACATCATCAAGGAGATAGCGGAGTGATGTTTTGGGATGGAGTAATGGGGAGTGAGATGGTAGGCCCATTTAAGTTCCCTGAAGGTATCAAAATGACCTACAAAATACACGAAATAGCCAAAAGTATTCGCTCCCCTGCCTTGACTGAGATATGAATTTAAGTGACATCCCATTCTTAATCCATGGGGTTTAATATGACATCAGTCCACCGTCTGCAGTTATAACATCTTAAACTCTTCTGGGAAGGTTTTCCACAAGGTTTAGGAGTGTGTTTATGGGAATTTAGGACAATTTTTCCAGACGCACATTTGTGAGGTTACACACTGATGTTGGACGAGAAGGCCTGGCTCTCAGTCGCTGCTTTAATTCATTCAGTGTTCTATAGGGTTGAGGTCAGGATTGTGCAGGCCAATCAAGTTCACCCACACCAAACTCTCTCATCCATGTTTCTATGAACCTTGATTTGTACATTGATGCACAGTCCTATTCGAACAGGAAGAGACCCTCTCCAATTTGGAAATGTCCAAAATATTAGCCGCTTAGCTCCAGTGAAAGAAACTGAATACATCAGCATACCAAGAGATTTTGGACAGTCAAACAGTTTGGTAATTACCCCTTCCTGTTCCAACATGTCTGTGCAGGCGAGGCCGGATTTGAAACCGGCTCCTCAGAACTGTGAGGTAGATGTGCTAAGCAGTCCTCCACCATGCTGCCCTCTAAACATATTTACCCATTAAAATGAATGGAAATGCAATCAATCCGTTCCCATCCCCCAAAAGACACTACAATTTTTGGTAAAGTGTCAGTGTATTGTAAAATATAGTCATACAAGCATAATGGAAGAGAATGTAAAGATATTAACTGGTTTTTTGAAGTGTAATCAAGCCAAGTTTCACACATTTAAACACAAACTAAAGTTTCATTTGCGTGCCTGTACCTTTAAATTAGACTTTACACCGATTTTATTGGCCTGATCGGTATTGGCCCATAATTAGCATAATAATAATAATAATTTATGCTGATTGGCTGATCGGCTTTAATGTCATAATTCGCCATTGATCGGCTCCGCAAAAGACATCGTGCACAGTATATTTGAATCCAAAAGCTAGTTTATTTTTAGCCTTGTCGTGTGTCTTTTGATGTAGTACTCTAAATATCTGATGGCCAATAAAGTTATTTAAAAAACATGGCGGCGGTGTGGGACAGACAACACGTCTGAGACAGACAACACATAATGCCCGGATCAGACTACAAGACAAATTTGCTCTCAAACTACTGCAATAAAATGTATTCCGATACCACCACAGTTTTTTACGATCATTGGGTTTTATCTTGTCAACTCAAATGCGACCGGATACACTCGTTACCGTGGCGACGACAGCAAGAGTTGATCGCGCCGACTGCATTAGAAGGACAAAATGGGGGAAAACGTGTGTTGGTGGTCACCGCTGCTCAGGAGAGGACGTTCGTTTAAGGCTTGCTTGAGGTATGTTCACGTTTAATGTTGTTTGGTTTAATACGATATGGCTCGCAAGCAGGCAACAAAAATGTTATGTGGCCTAGCAAAATAGTACTAGCACTAACGGTTGTACGTAAACATGCCGCCATTCTGTCAAATCATGCTCTAAATTTTCGGTGGGGGTGAAGTAATTTAATTACAATAAAGTAATTTTATTACAGTAAATAATTAACCTTTATGGAGCCAAGGAACATATTTTATAATTGGAAAATCTCACGGCACACCAACAAACAAAAATGTCACAAAAAGTGGATACATTAATTAAATTATGTACTTACTGCCATCTAATAGAAGACCATTCATTTGTTCTGGCTGTCACCATGCCTCACTGGCATAAATAGATGAACAATTAATAAATTTTGGAGCAATTAAGTACACAAGTATATACAGTAAATGAACAGGTCATTTAAATAGACACATTGCTCCATCTTGTGATCGGCCCCAAAAATCCTGATCGTGTATAGCCTACTTTAAACTCTCTCTCTCTCTCTCTCTCTCTCTCTCTCTCTCTCTCTCTCTCTGTGTCTCTGTCTCTGTCTGTCTGTCTCCCCCCCACACTTGCTCTATGTTAATTGTTTGCCTGTGTGGCTGTGGTGTATTCCATCATAAGATTGATGGAGTCTCTGGTTACTTCAAAAGCATGAATTCTCTTTTTGTATTTACTTTTCAAGTAAACGCCAACTAGTTGGGCCTCTTTTTTGAAGACTATCTATTCATTATATCAGCCAAAGTGCTGCTTGTTATCAAGTGAGTGGAGTCCCCTGCTGCCATATAGCACTCGTTTCTCAAGTTTGGGCTCACAAGCCAAAGCAAAAACCCGGCCAATCTAATGATGTCTAAAAAAAAATTCGTAAATCGGGTCACTTGTATCACAAGGCACCACTGTATTTGTAATTGGCCTTCATTCCTTCCTTTGTCAATATACAGTATAGTTCACGCTACCTTTCCAAGCATGATGTCAGCCCCACCTCAATAAGACTAATAGTTTCCCTTTGGACTGGTGCTTCATCACTTACTACAGCTCAATCTTTTGAGCATGGAGTATTGTAACTGTCTTTGGTGCAGATGGGTTTAAAGCCAGAGCTGGCTGTCAACGGCGTGTGTGTGACTGTCACTGCGGAAAAACAGTGAGCAATCAGCCTCTTGGATTAGGGAACGAGAGAGGGACAGAGCTCATATGCTTTGTGGCAAAGCATCTTAGTTACTGTAATTAAAAAGTCTGTCTGGAGGCCAAGTGTTTCTAGGCGTCACCCGGGCCAACAGTAGTGAGCAGACCAGTGTCTAATGCTGCTTGATACACAATTTTTTGGACCAGTCCTAACCTCATATCCACTTCTGTCTTTCACTTTCTGTGTGTCCACTCATTTAATAGCGTCCTACCCAGCCCATGTTTCTTCCCACCCTTGCCATAAAGGGGTTACAGTATATGCTTCAAAATGATATGAGCAAGCAATATTGCTGTCATCAAACACAAACAATTGATGTGCCCCAGCAGCAGCACATCTATAAAAAGTGTAGAGACTGTATTGTCTGCGGTACCATAGCTGCACCGGAAATAAAGGAGAGCTGATCGGAGTCAACGTAGCTGAGCTGAGATGCATCAATTAGTATTTATTCACTACTGTAGTCTAGTATTGACACCTTCAACACCACCGGCTTTAAATGTGTCATGAATAATTTGTCTTGGATAATATTACTTTTTGGTGTCCATCCATTCCAATCTTTGCATTTAAAAATGTGTATTTAATTTGTAAACACTTAATAATGCATGAGTGTTGTCAATATTTCATGGCTGGTTGACTGAAAACAGATTTCTTAGAGATATGCAGGTAGACTGAGTAAGGAGTAGGGAAATGCTTACCATTCACAAGGGAGCTAACGTTAAAAACATTTTAAACATGTTAACTTAACCATCTTTTTTCCAATCTGTTCTGCATCCTGCAGGGGTCCCAGGATTCAACAGGAGCACAGGATGGTTTGGTGGCTCCACCCTTCACAACGTTCCCTCCTCCACCACCTCCCCAGAATGGAATAGCTGGGACAGAATTTGGCCCTGGGGCCATGTTTGGTGCAGGGGGTCAAGGTACAGCTGAGGTAGGCGCTGGTGCTAATGGGGACACCACCAGTACCACCATCAACAACAATGTAAGCACTGTGTGGTGTCAAAGGGTTTGCTGGTTGTTAGGTTCACTATCAGGCCTCACTTTATATATTTGTCGGCCTGTGTGGAATTAATCTTGGAATCCATCCATCCGTCCATCCATCCATTTTCTGTACCGCTTATCCTCACTAGGGTTTCGGGCGTGCTGGACCCTATCCGAGCTATCTTCGGGCAAGAGGCGGGGTACACCCTGAACTGGTCGGCAGCCAATCGCAGGGCGCATATGGACGAACAACCATTCGCACTCACATTCACACCTACGGGCAATTTAGAGTCTTCAATCAACCTACCATGGATGTTTTGGGTATGTGGGAGGAAACTGGAGTGCGCGGAGAAAACCCACGCAGGCACGGGGAGAACATGCAAACGCCACACAGGCGAGGCCGGGATTTGAACCCCGGTCCCCAGAACTGTGAAGCAGATGTGCTAACCAGTCGCTCACCGTGCCACCATTGGAATCCACACAAAAGAATACAAACCTCCTAATTATATGTATTCCTAACTTGGCATTTTGCGTCAAAATAAAATAAGGGGTGGATATGAAATTGATTCACGGAAATATGATCATTTGTCACCATTTGAAAAAACGAGGTTATGCTGTATGTTGTTGATTATGTCGTGTCAGCCAGCTGGTGGCACAAGTAATTTAGGCTCATTTTGTTGGCTGTCTATTGAGTGGCGACCAGTCCAGGGTGTTCCCCACCTCTCGGCCAAAGTTACTCACTCACCTGCTACCCTAATGAGGCCAAGTGGTATAGAAAATGGTTGGATGGATAGTTTGCTCAATAAGGTAGGATAAAATGAAAACTTGAACAGAGCTAGGTAAAGGTTTGTGTGGGACCATCAGAACTAAAATGCACGAGGAACATTTTATTTTTACCGTCATTGATGTACTCATTTATATAAACTTTTTCTTTCATGCAACTTTAACTAATGGTACTTACTGCACTGAGCCCCGTTACATAATTTTTGCCTGCACCTTTATTTCCCAACTGCTCTTCACCTTCTGTCTTCTACCGCAGGGTAAGACTGAGGAGACTTCCCAGGGGGAGGCAGCTGTACAGTGTGGTACTGGAGGGACAGCAGGAGGGGGATCTGGAGGAGACTCGTCGGAGGCTAAAGGGACCCCCAAACGCCTACATGTGTCAAACATCCCATTCCGCTTCCGTGACCCTGATCTCAGGCAGATGTTTGGGGTAAGAATCTGGCAAATGTGTAGCTTTACATACTGTACAAGCGAATCAGTAGATTAACCAATACACATTAGGAATTCTTTGGTAAGGCAGTGGACTAAGATGTTCATGGTTGACCTCTTGTTGCTCTTTTAGGCAGTGAATATGTATCAGTGTATTAAACTGAGTGGGGGCAATGAAACAATGCGTGCAATGTGTTTTATGTACAATAGTGACCCCTAGTGCAAGAAGTTGTACTTGACAAGTCAGAAGCTTCTGAATTTTAATCAAATTCAAATTAAATCACATCAATGATTGTTGATTATTTCATCGATTAATCAAATAATTGGATTAAAAAATATTTTGCATGAAAGTTTATTGCAAAATAATTTTTCGCAATGGATGGATGGACTGTTTATTCACTGATTATTGTTGTTCACTTGTTCTTTAATGCTTAAACAAAACCAAATAACAATTAAGCAGCATCACATGAGATGGAGTAATGTTTTAGTCACCAACCTTTTTGAAACTGAGAGCAAAGGGCTACAATTTTGATACTGTAGACACTTCTGAGGCTGCTTCAGGTTCAACTACATGTCAATAATTAATTACAGGTTATTCATATTATGGCTGCAAATAATAATAATAGATTTTTTTTCTCATAAAATAATTATGATTCAGTTACTGTTTGGTCCGTAACATCAGAAAATAGGGAAAAATGTTGATCATTGTTTTCAAAAATAAAAGCAGATGTTTGCAAATGTCTAATTTTGATTAAACACAAAAGCTGCTTTCATGGAGGACTAAAGAAATCAGAGAATATTTACTGTTGAGATGATCAAAATAGTTGTCAATCATTTGTGACACCTCTAGTAAGGTTTTTGTACCTACTGTGTTATTTTCACAGCAATATGGGAAGATTCTGGACGTAGAAATTATTTTCAATGAGAGGGGCTCAAAGGTAAGCGAAACCGTACAATTTCTATCATTGATGCAACCCACAATGTGCCTAACCCTAAACATGTAATACAATGCGATGTACTCGGGCCAAAATTAACTTTTTGACTCACCAGCCAAGCATATTTTTTACCAGCCAAAATATTAAATCATTTTACATAGGGCTGCACAATATCAAAAAAATATCGTCATCGCAATAATGGGACGTGCAACGTGTATATGTGTGCAGCCCATGTGTAATATGTGTGCAGCCCTAATTTTACACATTTCTATGAACAAAGTCAGAGCAACATTAAACAACAGCAAAAAGACAAAATAGATATAACCTAACAAAGTCTGGTCTCACACAGTCCCCGTGCAACAGCATTACAGCCTCCGCGGAATCATACTCCATGGCACGCATTTTCATCATTGAACACTTTTAAAAGATTTTTAAGCAGCTTGGAGGCTGAAACATCAGTCTGTTGATATTTCAATTAATTTGGTTTTATAGAGTTTGGATTTTGCTTAGTAAAACTGCTGATTGTTGTACTATGACATCTTAATGTTTTTAACTTGTACTGTCAAACCTGTTTTATGTGTTCATTGTAGGTCTGTTCGATCTTGCAAAACAAAACATTTTTTTTCGTATCGTCCCATCTCAATTATTGTTACGATGTTTTTAAACTTGTTTAAGAAGACAGTTTTAAAGCATCTGTACGAAAAACTAAAGAAGTGAGAGAGTAATACATTTTATTAACACCTTTTACTGTACTGTACAGGATACAAAATAAACAAAGTGCCGCCTTGGATAATGAAGATACCTTGAACTGTCAACTTTATCATTCTGTTACCCTGTTAACATTGCTACTTTCAAATGTCATCATCATCTTTGATAACAATACAGATTAACTAGTTTTGCCATTTTAAAAACCACCTGATTAATGACGCGATTTATTGTTGTTGCTTTGGATTGGCCTCACTGCTAGCAGTGGCTAACTGCTAATGCCACTTGTGCTGGCAATAGATAGTAAGAGGCCCTACTTTTTTTCCCCACATAATCGCTTGGGTGGTACTTCTTCAAAAGAATAAACACGGTGTTGTCCGTCTTTAAGGTCACCGACATACCTTACACATCGGCTAGTTAATAGCATTGCTCCACGTCGGTTTGGAGATGCCGCCACACAACCGGCGTTGTGTACTTGCATACTTCCGTCGCTGGGGCAAGGACGGGCCACCGCCGACTTAAGAGGCTCAGAGGACGAAGTCGGCGTCACGATCTTGCTACAGGGCGAGCCAGCTGAGGAGGCGTGGTTTGTTTACTCCCGCTACTTGCAAACGGAAGTGGAGGAGGAAAAGGACGTTTCCGATTAGCTGTTGACATGCATATTCCATCATGTTAAATCGAGGAAATACGCACACAGCTGAAAACCGAGATCGTGAATCCCACGCACTTACCTGGCAGGACACACGCTGCTCCAATATTACTGGCTCCAGCACACACGCTTCTAAACTATGATTTGCGTGTGTATGTTTGTGTAGGTGGGTACAAACATTCACTTACCATGTGGCGAGTACCCGTGAGATTCACTCGTCAAATGGATAATTTAGTCACAATTTCAGACCCTGATGATGTAGTACTGGAATATTGAAAGTCATTGTTCTTTAAACTGTAGTTAAATATCAACCATTGTCAGAAATCTCCCCAATGTTAAAAATGTCTATGGCACATTCCCCCATGCCGACTCAGTCTCTGCCTACTTTCATGACCTGTGCTATGTACCACAGGGTTTTGGCTTTGTGACATTTGAGACCAGCGCAGATGCAGAGAAAGCCCGCGAAAAGCTCCATGGCACATTGGTGGAAGGTCGTAAGATTGAGGTAATTTTCTCCGTCTGTGTCCACTGTGCACTGTTCTGCCCTGTCGCTACGGCCATTCAACTCCTTAGAACTACTGATTGCTAGCTAGCTAGCGTTGATAATGCTCTGATGCAGCGCATTCATATCCCACTGCCTGGTCCGCTGTAATTTTTGTTTTTACATTTAAAAAAAAATGTTTTTTATTTTGTGGTGAGACTGATTGGGGGTGCAAGAACACATATTTAAGGCATGCTGGGGTACTTTCCCTCTGCAGCATTTTTTTCCCTCTTGAAGCTGTTGTCTCCTCTGCTTTTTTGATGTCCAACTTGAAGTCCAACTTGAAGCCACATTGTTACAACTTTTCACCAACAATTGGAATGATGTCTTTGTGGTTGGCACCGGAGGGCACGAGAGAAATGCAGTGAAACGATAATGCATGGCAGATTGCTATCGGATGCTCTTAATTTCTTCCCCGGTGTACAATAAATGCTGTGTTCCCCTCTCCTGATAGTGACACCTAGTACAACAACAGCATGCTGGGAAACACAGCAGCACTGATGCATGTTCACTTTATGTACATCTTAATTCGTTCCAAAGAACTACACGGTATATTAAAATTTTTTTAAAAATTGTTCAGTTGTTTTGCATTCTGATTTTTTTATCCGTTACTTGTTTTGGATTTCTTGACCCAGGTCACTACAGGACAAGAGCTCTGCATGGGCTAACTGTGCTGACTTCCATTTGTGTGTGTGTTTGTGTGTGTATGTGTGTGTGAGAGATTGAGTGTCTGCAGGACCTGCATGACTGATGAAGGCTGGACCTTTTTCCCTTTCAGTCCTGTATTCTGGTCTTCTGTTGCGTTTGCAAATGCAAGATAGCGACCTGCATCCACTGGTACAACATCCTCTGCCAGCTCCACTTTCAGTCAATCAGCAAGCTGAATGGATATGGATGGAGTTACAATACTTAAAGTGGCAGCCTGTCTTGTCCCTTGCATTGCTTTAAGCTGATTGTGCCTCAACCAAATTAATGCATGAAATCAGTTATGCCTATGAGAGAAGTTTGTTGCATGCACTGTTGTACTTGTGTTACGAGTAGTGTAGTGAAGTACTCATGTTGAGCTGCAGTGAGTGATAAAGCAGTACTTGGTTCAGTGTTCTTTTATGGTGCATGGGCTTGAAGAAACAAAGGGCTGGCACAGGGCACATCTTGGGTTTGGTTTACACATTCTTCCTTCTTTGGAGAAAAGGCAAGGCACTTCTATTTGCACCAGTGCTGTCTGGAAGTTCTCCTATCTTGCAGGTGTTGCTTTTGTAAACATTTCCTTTAATTGGTCATTTCAGAGTTTGGGGAACTATGTTTTCAGCAATAAAGTTGGCAACAAAATAAGATTCACAATAATAAGCATTGTAATTCACAAACTCTGACATAGAGGCCCACTGTTTACAATGGTTTTACTTAAATTTTTATCTTGTGTGAAGGAGGCTTAATCTTTTCCACTGGCATGAGTTAAGTTGATAGCCTAATTGTGCATGACTAGTATTTTATATTTAGTAATATATAGTCTAACCGTGGTCCGATCAGGGTGTGCAGAGATTCTTTCCTTGCATGTTCATTCTCAAGCTGTTTTGTATGTATTAGTTTTGATGATGGGGTTCTGTTTTGTTAGCATGGAATGTTGCACTTGGGCAGGTGAAGTCATTGTCTTTTTATTGTAGTTGGACTGAATAACTACCCTATATTGTTATTTGGAATGTTTATCTATTTATAAAAAATAAAAATAAAAGTTGTTTTCTGCAGTCAGCATAACTGCTGACTTATTGTTGGTACAGGTCACTGTAATTCTAACCAAGCATGTATGTAGCCTAATTTTGATAGGTGGAGAATTATTGACATTTAAGTTCTATTGTACTTTTTTTCCTGGAATAAAACTCTGCGCTCCGAAGAAGTCACTGCAGACCTTCAATGTATCCACGGAAGTGGCCCAATTACAACTAACTTTACTCTTTACAAAGTTGGCTCTGATGTCGTCACCATTGATGCTATTCTTTATACCTGTATAGAGAGATTAAAAAGCCCTGACTCTTGAATAATACCCGATACTAGTCACAAATAAGTCAGTAACATTATCTACCCATGCTCTCTCGGTTGCTTGTAATCGGCTAATCCTAACATCTTTTCAGTATTGGAGCTTGATCAATCATAGATGTGACAGATGACTGCTCCGTATGGTTGTGTCCGTTGCATTTTAACTATTATATATTGGCTATGTTACATAGTAGGGAGGCCCCGATACTAGTATTGGCATTGGTACCATATTGTTCATCTGTGCAGTACTCATACTAGTAAAAATGCGCTGATACTACACACCAATAGCACTTCTGAAGCCTGGCATATACACCACTGTATATTCCCGGTAGCAATGTTAGCCACGTGGAGAAACTTTAAGGTAAACACGGGTGACAACACTTTCAGCCAACTGCAAATTTTGCCATGCAGTAATAGACACGACCGCCCAACAAGCACCGAGTTTCGAGCACCGTTGTCAGCTGAAGTCCACACAGCTTGGCTCCGGCCAAGCCAGCCACTCTCCCATCACGGGTGTGCCACAACGAGTAAAGAAATTCATATTATAACGTGTGGTATTCTCACTTTATTTTGTAGTTAACACACAAAGGTAACAACATCCATATTCCTACTTGTTTAAACCCCTTAGACCAGTGATTCCCAACCAGTGTGCCGTGGCACATTAGTGTGCCATGAGCACTCTTCAGGTGTGCCATGAGAAATTATAAAATTTTACTTAATTGCTCAAAAAAATATTTATTTACAAGAAATATTGTATCTTTGTTAATTTATTTATGCCAGTGAGGCATTGTGACAGACAGAACAAATGAATGGTCTTCAATTAGATGGCAGGAAGTACATACAGTACTTAATGAATCCACTTTTTGTGACATTTTTGTCTGTTGGTGTGCCGTGAGATTTTTCAATTGTAAAATATGTGCCTTAGTAATATATAGTTAAATATATATATATATATATATATATATAACCATAAAGGTTGGAAATCACTGCCCTAGACTGTATGTTCTTTGTCTCCATTTTCATCTCTTATCCATGTACTCCTTATACATCGTACTTCCTAGTGTTCTGACTCAGACACTGCATAACTGAAATACCCTGTATTACAGGTTACATTTAAGTGAAATGTATGGCAAGAATGTTTAGAAAAAGCTAGTTGGACTGGAGGTTAAAATGTCAGTATTGTCAGTTTTAAGTGTTTTGTTTTAGTTTTGTGAAACATGTTCGAGAAAAGGTTTTGTGTTTTTGAACAATATTTGGTTGAATAAAATAATTTAATCACAATTGCAAGACTTAATGCCATTGTCACATATCTGTACTTGTCATTGGCAAGTACTCAAATGTAAGTACTTGTACTCTATCTAAAAAACAAAAAAAGTGGTATCGGTGCATCCCTATTTTCTAGACGATGTTAACTCTTACACCACAACACACCCCTGGTCAACAGGCGGAAAGCACAACCCCTCATCCCATTACGCTCCCATGCTTTAAGTTGAGTATTGTTCCGTCGTCTGTGAGATGGAATCTTAACAGGAAGTGTGAGCTCCTCCGCAGCGCAGAGTTTTAATCGGACATTTGAACACAAGCACTTTGTGTGTGTCACATATTGTGTAGTTCTGCATGTGTAATCTCATCCAAATGGGGCTCACTGAGAGTTTGATCATCACTGCATGGGTATGTGTGGGAGAAACCTTCTAAGCCCCCACTTTTCCATGGTGCCCCACACTGTTCATTTGGGCAGACATTGACTTTTCAACCCGCTTGTGGCAGAACAAATGTTAAAATCATTGCCATGTTCATTGATAACCCCTGGCCCTAAACTGTGGATTTGACTGGCTCCATTCTGATATAAAAATCCTGTTCCAACACAATTTGTCTTAAAATGGATGACATGAATTATGACAAAGTTTTTCATGTGTAAAAATACGTAGATTTAACTTGAAAGACAAGGCAAAAGAAAGTTTGCACTTTGGCCTTTCCATCCTTGTCCTTCTTTGTCTGTCACATGTAATCCTAAACTCTTCACTCTTTCATTGCCAGTCAATTTTGTCTTGTCATTTTCATCATTTCACTTTTTTTTGGCAACCAATTGCCCTATTTTGTTATATTTTTATTATTGTCATTTTATGTCTCTTATTGGTTAACTATATATTTTGGGGTGACTGATAAAACTGAAAATTGTTGCTACTTTACCATTATCAAAGTACAGTACTGTTCTCTTGTGGCCTTACCACATCAGGATGAATTATTTCATCTTAAAATCTGACAACTTTTACCCTATCATCTACATATAATGGGGGGAAGTGAGTATTTCTACTAATAGCTACTTTTTTACCCCTTCGCTGTTCTTTCCCTGTAGGCCAGTGGTTGGGTTAAAAAAAGGTTGGCCCAACGCTACTTTCACGTTAACAAATTGTTCTTTTGGAGACAGAATCCTTTCCATTCATGGGTCTGATTGTTGTAATGATGCACAGATTGAGGGCTACCTTTCCCTTTTCTGTCGTCTTTCTCTTATTCTCTTCTGAGCTGTAACACTGCTGCTATCAGGTTTTTATTTGAAATGGATGGTGAGGGGGTGACGTCTAGCTTTCTTTTGTTGCCTGGATTATTTGTTCCTTTATTTATTATATTTTTTCTGTTTCCCTGACGACTTCTGTGTGTTGTTGTCAGTCTCCACGGTAACCACTCGCTGTTTCTGCTGCAATGGTAAGTTGTGTTCAAACATTTATCACTGAACTGATCCCCTTTCCACCTCACCCCTAAAATGGGCATTTTTAATCAACATGTGCAACATACAGATTGTGACCTTACCACTGTTAGTCTATTATGATACTGGGGAGCTTAAATTCAGGCCCACACATTTACCATGCAAGACAGCTGCTGAACATATCATTTTACAGTCACAACATAGCACACACACAGACACTCTATGCAATAGTCTGGATTGTGTAACAGTAATACTTTCTGCACCCATCCCCCCCCCCCACCATGCCATTAACACCTCACTGGGAATGATCGAATGTAATCACCCTCCTCTATGCAATGACACGGCTTTCCAGTCTTTCTGCTTATTATCCATTAGTGTATGAAGTGTTCATGCTTTTGATAATAAAAGAAAAATCACTGTTGCGTACAATTTTATTTCAGTGATTTGCAGACTGCTAATTTCTTCATTTTATTGTCCTGCCTGCATTGTACATGCTAGTAAATGTTACATATTTAATGTTAACTTTAGGACTATGATGCATTTGGAACCTATATGTTCACAAAAAAATTCTTTGTGGCACAAGAATTTGTTCCCGGATTCCAACAAAACCTTGGGATGCTCTTAAAACAACTTCAACCTGTTGGACATAAAAATACTGAACTCTTCAACAAAACCCACATCTTTTCATTTACAATCTTTTTGTTATTCCTTCCAAAATTAATGACTGTATGTTTACAATCACCCAATGTTATTTTATTTTATTGCACTTTATTAAACCAAATACAAAATGTCCCAACATTTGTGAATGGGGGGTGGTATATTTAAAGTTAATTTTCCAATATGTGGATAGGTATTAGTTGATTCTGCTTAAATCGTAGTTGACTAACACTAGGACCCACCAATTTTCACTAATACTGTTGATTCGTGTTTTGTGTTAAAAATCACATTAGAAATTAAGCCACACTCCTCCAGCTCACTAATCAGGCAGTGCTGTAACCATATGCGTCTGATGCGGGGTTTACTTTGCTGTTTTTTTTTTAGGCTCTATTATGCTGCCATTTTGTTTTCTTCTTTTGGTTTGGTATTCTTGTAGTGGATTGTCTGTGTATTTGTAGTTGTAGTGGTAGTCATAGTGTACTCTTCTTAGTTTGTGACACACAGTTCTCTTGCCTGGCACAGTGTCTCATGTCCATTTTATTTCTCTCCTTTTTGGGAATGAGGATTGCTCTCTCTCTCTCTATTCTCTACTCTCTCCTCTCGCTCTCTGTTCCATCCATAATTTGGTGCTCTGTTTCTCAACCCACCACATGAGAATCTTCAGGAGAATGGTCACCAAATCTAATTGAATGATGCACCTTCATATAGTTATATATATTTTTTTGGATTTAAACATGTTTTTGTGTTATTCAATTCATGTAAATATTATCCCTTGTTTCTTATTTTGTCTTTGTTTTTGTATATGGACTGGCTCTCTCTCTCTCTCTCTGTACTTCTCACCTGCATCCTTTCCTCTTAACTCACCTGTTTCTTTTTTGTCTCATGTGTTTGATGTGGGAGTGCTGCGATTGTTTTGATTGGTCTCTATGCTGCATCCGACGCTTGCTGATTGGCTGATTTTTCTTTCTCGTTTTTTTTTTGGTTTATTACTCACTCTTGGTCATGTGATGCGCCCATATTTGGCTGCCTGTAATTTCTGTTATATGATTATTGATTTTGTAAAACAAATGTTTTTGCACCCCCTTTTACTCTCCCTTGTATTGTTTGTATTCGTTTTAGGTGTGTAAACCCCACAGATTTGGTTTCATATGGAAATGTGATTTTATTTTGTCTGGGTCTGATGATCAGACTGGACTGGGAGGGCAAAAGGGACAAGAAAGTCTGAATGTTTTATTAACCTTTTAACATTTTCAGATTTACCTTCCATTTTGGTCTCTGTTGATTTGCATGTCTTCCTGTCAGGTTACCCTAATCCATTGATTGCACATAACACAAACACGGTTACATACTGGGCACACACTGAAGTTTAAAACATTGTAACAACATGTATGAAAGTTTGCTTTGATACAAAATGTTCCGCATTAATGCATTTACATTGCTCAAATGCCTACGGCACTTGCATGAGACAGCTAGGCAAGCTAAACTAATTGAATCATTTGCCACTGACCTTGTCCTTTGCAATGAGTGAAGAAGGCGGCAAACCTCATTTCCATGTGAATGAAGCTCAGCAGATAAAGAACATGACTCAGTTAGGGAGGCAGTATGGATGGCAGTCCCAGCCATTAATGGTCTCTAAATTAATTCCTCACTCTCGCTCCTTCTTTGTCAGGCACACACTCTCCCTTCATCTCGCTTAAAGGTCATAAATCCGAGGATTGCGGCATAGTCAGATTTAGGATCTTGGGCAGAGGGCTAGATTCTCTTTTTCTTAAAACACATCAAAGGTAGATGACGATAAACTCTGGAAGTGTCACGTTATCCTTTGAAGCTCTGAGACGAGGACTGATAATCAGCCATCTTGGATTGGACAGCCTCTCTATTAGACTGAAATATCTACCACCATGCATTTGCACATGCCAAAAATGTCCTCCTCCTCTATGTAGTCACTGCAGCAATATAACCAGTTTAGCCCATGGTAGCCCTCGCATCTCAGAATGTATCATCAGATCTTTACCAGACAGCTCGCTCTAAATTGCATGATGACTCGAAATAACTGTTCCTATCGACTTTTGCACAAAGTCATGTTCAACAGTGCGTTGCAACTAACGCTGCAATATCATCAATTTCACAGTTGCACAAATATTGACTAAGCATGCATACTTGCAGCACATAATCTTAGGCATATCAGTGTAATGCTATTCCCTAAAAATACTACGCAGCAGAGAATTGGTCTTATAATTAAGTAATCTACATTTAAATCGACTTGAGTGTCCTCTGTCCATTTGTTATCTTTGTGACTTTGACTGTGTCCCCTTCCACTGCCAGGTGAATAATGCCACTGCCAGGGTGATGACTAACAAGAAAATGGTCAGCCCCTACCCTAATGGAGAGGCTCTGAGCACGCTGCCTTACGGTAACAACTACACTGACTCATTAACGATGAAACACTGTGCTCGCCTGATAATCCAAACAAGCTAGTTTTCTGTGTTATTGCCTCCAAATCCTCAAAGCTTTTGTCTTTTTGTGTCTGTGCTCTTCATACACTGCAACTCCTCATCT